>NC_080476.1:18690000-18840000 GCF_030265055.1 Doryrhamphus excisus
AAGGAAGAAAGGACGAAAGGAAGAAAGGAAGAAAGGGAGGAAGGGAGGAAGGGAGGGAGGGGAGGAAGGAAGGAAGGAAGGAAGGATAGAAGGAAGGAAGGATAGAAGGAAGGAAGGAAGGAAGGAAGGAAGGAAGGAAGGAAGGAAGGAAGGAAGGAAGGAAGGAAGGAAGGAAGGAAGGAAGGAAGGAAAGAAGGAAGGAAGGAAGGAAGGAAGGAAGGAAGGAAGGAAGGAAGGAAGGAAGGGAGGGAGGGAGGAAGGTTGATTGATAGACACGTGATTGGAATATTCCTTTCCATGTATACCATTGCTTTGGGAAAGGTCATTTGGAAAGATTCCATTCATAAAGAGAAACCTCCTCATGTAAACATGGCTAATCAGAGCCAATCAATGTACTTTAGTTGTGGAGCGGCTTGTAGGGTACAAGATGAGGAGCTTTGGTAATAAAACAAAAACCAATCAGCCAGCCAGTCAGCCAGTCAGTAGTCCAGGTAGGGATGATGGGTACAATAAAAAATAAGTAAGGTGGGATGGGGAAGGACTCAGTTAGCCATCAGGTTAGTTGAAAGCCACACAATGTAAATACATACCGCCCAGATGCAAGTCCAGGATTTCACTGTAATTAGAATCTCCCCAATAGTCTACAAGGACAGGGATACATTAGACATAAGCGTTATTACACTACCTCACAATGGCCACACAAAGAATCCTCAAAAAAACAACAACCATGCATACACACGAACGCCACTCAATACAAACAATCCTTATCGACTCACCACGTTACCCGATACAAAGAGTCGGTATACATGAGCACCCGATCGTTCCAGAATAATCAAACTGCTTCATAGATTTGCTGTATTGCTGCAAACTGGCTCAGTCTGCTTCATTTGGACTTTTAGGGCTATTTTGGGTTCCAAATGTTTCATAATATCATTTTCATCATTGAATTTTTGATTATATCTCACCAAAAGAGCATTTGGGTGTTAAATGGGATGTTTGACTACAACAGGATACACCAAGTACAGAAGTATTGGGACACATCACTTAATTAAAATGAGTAATTACTACATTCGCTGTTAAAGTAGATACTCACTTTTGGGTTTACATTCCCAGGAAGACCAGGAAATGACATAAAAAACAGAGGAATTGGTACGGCAATGGTAATGTAACACTAACTGTTACATTTGTTCACTTCCTGCTTTCCTAATATAGTTTTATAGTTTTTATTTAGTTTTAATTTAATTTAATGTATTGTTCGAAATTTAAATTTAAATTAATTTAATTTAGTTTTCATTTAATTTAATTTAGTTTTAATTAAATTTAAATTTAAATTTTCGAAATATTTCCGGCCACTTTATGTTGTATATTTGTAATATGAGGTTTAAGCAGAAGCTGCATTAATTCTACATCTGATTAAAGTTACTTAAGATTTGTCAGATCAAATCACAATCATTGCTTATGACGTCAATCAAAACGTGTGACTGGATTGTCTAATTCGGATTTACTTCCTGGTATGGAATTTACTAGTCTGTTTTTATTTTTTTGATTTTTTTTATTTATTATTAAATTATTAAATAAATGTTTAATGTTAATTAAACAAAAGCTCAGATAAAACATTAAATTATTATAAATTATTATACATTAATTTTTATTTATTATTAAATTATTAAATACATTTTGAATGTTAATTTTTATTTTTCGACACAAAATAAGACGGAAAAATAAATAAGCAAATCACAAAACAAATGAAACAAATGAACAAATTAATTTTTTATTTATTATTAAATTATTAAATAAATGTTTAATGTTTTTTTTTCGACACAAAATAAGATGGAAAAATAAATAAGCAAATCAAAAAACAAATGAACAAATTAATTTTTATTCATTATTAAATTATTAAATAAAGGTTTTTAATGTTAATTTTTATATATCAACACAAAATAAGATGGGAAAAATAAATAAGCAAATCAAAAAACAAATTAAACTTTCATATCAAGGTGAGGGCCTCTAACTAGCGTCCCGTGGGCCAATAAAAATCTAATAAAAATATTAATAAATATTAATTATATTACATATTAAATATTAATATATATATACATATTAAATATTAATATATATATATATATATATATATATATATATATATATATATATATATATATATATATATATATATATATATATATATATATATATATATATATATATATATATATATAATAGTCTTCAATGCTTCTGCTATACCCTCCACTTTTTCAGTGCTTTGGTTCTTTGCAAAAGCTCTGATAAAACATTAAATTATAATAAATTATTATAAATTAATTTGTATTTATTATTCAATTATTAAATACATGTTGAATGTTAATTTTTATTTTTCGACACAAAATAAGATGGAAACATAAATAAGCAAATCAAAAAAACTAATGAAAAAAATGAACAAATTAATTTTATTTATTATTAAATTATTGAATAAATGTTTAATGTTAAACAAAAGCTCAGATAAAACATAAAATTATTATAAATTATTATACATTAATTTTTATTTATTATTAAATTATTAAATAAATGTTTAATGTTAATTTTTATTTTTCAACACAAAATAAGATGGAAAAAATAAATAAGCAAATCAATAAATGAAACAAATGAACAAATTAATATTTATTTATTATTAAATTAGTAAATAAATGTTTAATGTTAATTAAACAAAAGCTCTGATAAAACATTCAATTATTATAAATTATTATAAATTAATTTTTATTTATTATAAAATTATTCAATAAATGTTTAAAGTTAATTTTTATTTTTCGACACAAATTAAGATGGAAAAATAAATAAGCAAATCAAAAAACAAATTAAACGAATTTAACTTTCATATCAAGGCGGGGGCCTCAAACTAGCGTCCCGCGGGCCAAACCGTGAGTTTGAGACCCCTGACTTAGAAGCTTGATCAAATATCTTTACATTTGATATAATGAATGAATACAAAGGTGTCCCAACACTTTTGTCCGTATCGTGTTATAGTACATCCGAATTGGACTTCCGACATTCCGACTTCAGGTCGGGTGAAGGAGACAACGTGAAACCAGAACCAGAACCAGCACAAATACACAAATCTATGTCGGGGACACACATTCTCCTCGGTGCATGCAACTCTGACTTGACGATGGCGGACATGTTAGGAGATGGAGAACGTTTTTTTTTTTTTTTTTGCAGTGTGTCACCACGGATGGAATCCTACGTTCAAGTGCCACAAGTCATTCAGAAGAGGACAAACAAAACAAATATCGGGGGGGGGGGATCTAATACCTGATCTTCTTTTGTGCTGTTTGGGTAATGTATAAGTACCTTTGTACAACCCTTTAAGAAAGTAGAGTGGTAAACATGTTAAAGCAGAGAAACAACTGATGGGGGTGGGGTGGGGGGGTGAGGGGGATTTGGGGGGGGTCATAAACAATTACTTTGATACAAATACACCCTCAAATATACAGTATTTGCTTGTCAACAGCACTTGTTGTTGCAATGAGTAAAATAACATACATCATTACCCTCAGCTTGTACATAAAATATTATTATAATTTGTTTATGTTTATCATAAACAACATTGGTGCTGATTCAAAAATAACGGCCCCCGGATCTAGAATAATGCAGATTTATTTTTAACAAAAACAATATTTATGTGCATTTGAAAATAATAAAAAAAAGGTTTGCTTTGGTTTAGTGCTTAAATTCTAGCTTATGTCGCTGTATTCGTCAATAATAATTAGCAGAAGAGGCTGGATGCAAATTGGCGTGAAATTACGACGAGACAAAGACGGGCGCCAGCTAGCACAGCGAACGATATAAAAATATGCAATAATGTGTGAGAATTATTGGCAATATTCCTTAAGGCGGCATGAAAAAAAAACAAAAAAAAAACGACAAATCTTACCTGCTTCCCCTCGCAACGCCTTCTCCACGGCGACTCCTTTCTCCTCCAGCTGCCTCTGCTTCTCCTCCACCTGCTCCAACTGCCTCTGGATGATCTAAACGTTAGCAAAAACAAAAACATGGCACTTGTTACACCCACAATAATAATAATAATAATAATAATAATAATAATAACTACCCACAAACGTAATACAAATCTGCAGCTTTGAATGTAATAATCCCGTAAATGTAATAAATTTCCCACAAATTTAATAAAATTTGCAGACTGCAAACATAATACTGAATTATTACATATGTGGGAAAGTGAAAAACTGTAAAAGTAATAACTTCCCACAAATGTAATATGAGACAAAATAATGATTTTTGTGGTTTTTGTTAATTGTTATTTCTTCTTTTAATGAGGGAGAAGATGTAGATGTAATTTTGAGGATTTTAACAAGATAATTTTTTTTTTGTAAAAAAAATATTATTCAAAGAGTATCATTTGAATACATTAAAGGGATCTTTAATTTTTTGTTTTTTTGTTTTTTGGAAACATGCTAGGTTTTTTGGAAACAAACCTAGCATGTTTTTTGTAAACACGCTAGGTAGGTTTGTTTCCAAAAAACCTAGCATGTTTTTTGTAAACATGCAAAAAACATGTTTTTTGTAAACATGCTAGGTTTTTGCTAGGTGTTTTTTGTAAACACGCTAGGTAGGTTTGTTTCCAAAAAAAACATGTTTTTTGTAAACATGCTAGGTTTTTGCTAGGTGTTTTTTGTAAACACGCTAGGTAGGTTTGTTTCCAAAAAAAAACATGTTTTTTGTAAACATGCTAGGTTTTTGCTACGTAGGTGTTTTTTGTAAACACGCTAGGTAGGTTTGTTTCCAAAAAACCTAGCATGTTTTTTGTAAACATGCTAGGTTTTTGCTAAGTGTTTTTTGTAAACACGCTAGGTAGGTTTGTTTCCAAAAAACCTAGCATGTTTTTTGTAAACATGCTAGGTTTTTGCTAAGTGTTTTTTGGAAACACGCTAGGTAAGTTTGTTTCCCAAAAAACTAGCATGTTTTTTGTAAATATGCTAGGTTTACAAAAAACATGTTTTTTGTAAACATGCTAGGTTTTTGCTAAGTGTTTTTTGTAAACACGCTAGGTTTTTGCTAAGTGTTTTTTGTAAACACGCTAGGTAGGTTTGTTTCCAAAAAACCTAGCATGTTTTTTGTAAACATGCTAGGTTTTTGCTAAGTGTTTTTTTGGAAACACGCCAGGTAGGTTTGTTTCCCAAAAAACTAGCATGTTTTTTGTAAATATGCTAGGTTTACAAAAAAACATGTTTTTTGTAAACATGCTAGGTTTTTGCTAGGTGTTTTTTTGTAAACACGCTAGGTAGGTTTGTTTCCAAAAAACCTAGCATGTTTTTTGTAAACATGCTAAAACATGTAACCTAGCACGCTAACCACTCGACCACTGTGCAGCCTGTTTTACAATATTATATATATATATTAAATATACAATATTTTGGGGCCACACAACACTTCCAAAACTTTTACTTTGAAATTGTGCCGTGCCGTGTATGGAGACTCAACTGGAAGAAAACGAGCGGCCTTTACGAGCTCCACTTAGAGCTCCTCGGGAAGCGTTCCCCTATGCGGTTTAGTGCTGACGCCGCGGACTCAAACCACCGGAGTGGATTTATTCGCCGAGGGATACGGTAGGCTTCAGCCCGCGAGGTCATAACCAACGTACCATATGTTGTACGGTTTAAAAAAGGGAACAAAAAAACATACTTGCGTAACACGCCGCATTTTAAATTCACTGACATAAACAATATAAATAATTACCGGAAATGTTTGACCCGTGGCTGAATACTTGAAAAGGTTACAGTTATATAAAATACAGTACATGCATTCCGGATAAACGTAAGAAAAACAAAGATACGCCAGAATTGCAGCACTGAATGTGAAAATTTCCAATGTAAAATAACATTCATTTTGGTTATTATTATTGTCATTTTTTTTTTTATTGCATTTTTAGCCTTGTGCGACTTATACTCCGGAGCAACTTATGTATGTTTTTTTCTACCTAATTATGCATTTTTAGCTTTGTGCGACTTATACTCCATAGCGACTTATGTATGTTTTTTTCTACCTAATTATGCATTTTTGGCCTTGTACGACGTATACTCCAGAGTGACTTATGTATGTTTTTTTCTAGCTAATTATGCATTTTTGGCCTTGTGCGACTTATACTCTGGAGCGACTTATGTATGTTTTTTTTCTACCTAATTATGCATTTTTAGCCTTGTACGACTTATACTCCCAAGCGACTTATGTATGTTTTTTTCTAGCTAATTATGCATTTTTGGCCTTGTACGACTTATACTCCAGAGTGACTTATGTATGTTTTTTTCTAGCTAATTATGTATTTTTGGCCTTGTGCGACTTATACTCCATAGCGACTTATGTATGTTTTTTTCTAGCTAATTATGCATTTTTGGCCTTGTGCGACATACTCTGGAGCGACTTATGTATGTTTTTTTTCTACCTAATTATGCATTTTTAGCCTTGTACGACTTATACTCCCAAGCGACTTATGTATGTTTTTTTTCTACCTAATTATGCATTTTTAGCCTTGTGCGACTTATACTCCCAAGCGACTTATGTATGTTTTTTTTCTACCTAATTATGCATTTTTAGCCTTGTGCGACTTATGTACGTTTTTTTCTACCTAATTATGCATTTTTGGCCTTGTGCGACTTATACTCCAGAGTGACTTATGTTTTTTTTCTAGCTAATTACACTGAATGTGAAAATTTCCAATGTAAAATAACATTGCTTTTGGTTATTATTATTGTTATTTTTATTATACCTGGGCACGATGCAGCCTCTTCAGTTCTTCTTGCTTCGCTTGTCGCCGGGCAGCTTTCTGAACCCTGCGGGTCAGCTTGGCATTCAGTTCTTCCTCTGTGTAGGTTTTCTAGCAAAACAAAAACAACCAGTTATCACCTCTGAAAATAGCATACTGGTAAAGCTAGCTAAAGGGGGAATGGGCTCTTGGGGGAGGAGGGAGGCAACACTAAGAGGAAAATCACTTCTTGAATACTGTGGACGAGCGCCTGAGTGGAACAATCCACATCCACTCCTGATCAAAACCTTAAGACCAGCTGAAAACTAGTCTTCCAACTACTTGACTACTTGGTCAAGTAGTTTGGAAAATAAATTACCCGCAAAAAATGCGACTTATGTATGTTTTTTTTCTACTGAATTATGCATTTTTAGCCTTGTGCGACTTATACTCCGATGCGACTTATGTATGTTTTTTTCTAGCTAATTATGCATTTTTGGTCTTGTGCGACTTATACTCCGGAGTGACTTATGTATGTTTTTTTCTACCTAATTATGCATTTTTAGCCTTGTGCGACTTATACTCTGGAGCGACTTATGTATGTTTTTTTCTAGCTAATTCTGTATTTTTAGCCTTGTGCGACTTATACTCCAGAATGACTTATGTATGTTTTTTTCTAGCTAATTATGCAATTTTGGCCTTGTGCGACTTATACTCCGGAGCGACTTATGTATGTTTTTTTCTACCCAATTATGCATTTTTGGCCTTGTGTGACTTATACTCCGGAGCGACTTATGTATGTTTTTTTTCTACCTAATTATGCATTTTTAGCCTGGTGCAACTTATACTCTGGAGCGACTTATGTATGTTTTTTTCTACCTAATTATGCATTTTGGCCTTGTGCGACTTATACTCCGGAGCGACTTATGTATGTTTTTTTCTACCCAATTATGCATTTTTGGCCTTGTGTGACTTATACTCCGGAGCGACTTATGTATGTTTTTTTTCTACCTAATTATGCATTTTTAGCCTTGTACGACTTATACTCCTAAGCGACTTATGTATGTTTTTTTTCTAGCTAATTATGCATTTTTGGTCTTGTGCGACTTATACTCCGGAGTGACTTATGTATGTTTTTTTTCTAGCTAATTATGCATTTTTGGCCTTGTGCGACTTATACTCCGGAATGACTTATGTATGTTTTTTTCTAGCTAATTATGCATTCCTAGCCTTGTGCGACTTATATTCCGGAGCGGCTTATGTACGTTTATCTACCTAATTATGCATTTTTAGCCTCAATCAGTAATAAATAAATATAATAATAATAATAATAAAACAGCAAATAATAAAAACAAATTAGGGTAGACAAATTATTTTTTTCACATTAAAATGAACAAAGCATTATTAGAGCCCTGTAGACATGACAAAACACGACTATAGTCACATTTATACTCTTATTATTTAACATATTGCGCAACTGCAGGGTCTTGAGACACATGCTAACTCGCAAACTAGACCGCTAGCGACCTAAACGGTTAGCCTTCAAGTTATTTCCTTTCAACTTAAATCGCCGAAAAACTTACCACTTCCACACGGATAGCGAGGATAACTATTAACAGTTATTTAACCTTTAACATGAACATGAATCAAACGTAATAATTTTTTATCTGGGTACATGATACCATACAGCATCCGTATGAAACTAACTTTCATATCAAGGCGGGGGTCTCAAAGTAGTGTCCTGCGGGCCACATTTGGCATGTTTGAGACCCCTGACTTACAAGGACATTAGAAGCCGTAGTAAAGCAAGAGAAAGTGAATAGAACTGAAATGAAACAGTTTATCCGGCATCCACATCGAAGTAAACACGCTTGCGGTGACAGATAGGAAGGTTAATGTCTTTGCGGCTTGAAAGTGGAGCATTGGTAAAAAAAAAAGCCACGTTCGATAGCAGTGCGTGATTGAGCGGGGGCACCATGAGTCCACTTGACACAAGCATCCAGAAAGGACGGTTAGTTTAAAGGCCGTTACATGCGAACAGGTGGAAAAGGTGAGTGACGGACAGACGACAATGGGTGTGATACTACCTTTGAGGCGTACGATCTCTTGAACGCCAGTGCATGAGGGACATAAACAGACTTGGGGAGGACAAAACAAAGAAAGGGGGAATCAAACATATGGTGATTAAATGGGTTAATGAGCACATCAATCCAGAACAAAATCATTTTATGACGAATAAAATCATCTTTAAAACGAAGTCACAGGCAATGTTAATATCAACCAATAAACAAAACAAACAGGGTGGAGTCACATTCAATTCCCATCAAATTCCGTATTTTCCGGACTATAAGTAAATTTTTTTTTTCATAGGTTGGCAATTCCTGCGACTTATACTCCAGAGCGACTTATAAATGAAAAAAAAGGACATCTTTTCTGTTCATGTTTACTTTTTTGTGTAGCTGAATAACTATTGTGTTAGCATATGTTAGCATGTTAGCATATTCTTTTATTGTTAGAACTTGCCTTCCAAGAGGACGTAATGTCTGTTTTGGTCAAGTAGTTTGGAAAATAAATTACCCGCAGAAAATGCGACGTATACTCCATTGTGACTTATGTATGTTTTTTTTCTACCTAATTATGCATTTTTGGCCTTGTGGGACTTATACTCCGGAACTACTTATGTATGTTTTTTTCTACCTAATTATGCTTTTTTGGCCTTGTGCGACTTATACTGCGAAGCGACTTATGTACGTTTTTTTTTAACCTAAATATGCATTTTTAGTCTTGTGCAACTTATACTCTGGAGCGAGGTCATAACCAACGTACCATATGTTGTACGGTTTAAAAAAGGGAACAAAAAAACATACTTGCGTAACACGCCGCATTTTAAATTCACTGACATAAACAATATAAATAATTACCGGAAATGTTTGACCCGTGGCTGAATACTTGAAAAGGTTACAGTTATATAAAATACAGTACATGCATTCCGGATAAACGTAAGAAAAACAAAGATACGCCAGAATTGCAGCACTGAATGTGAAAATTTCCAATGTAAAATAACATTCATTTTGGTTATTATTATTGTTATTTTTTTTTTTATTGCATTTTTGGCCTTGTGCGACTTATACTCCGGAGCGACTTATGTATGTTTTTTTCTACCTAATTATGCTTTTTTGGCCTTGTGCGACTTATACTCTGGAGCGACTTATGTATGTTTTTTTCTACCTAATTATGCATTTTTGGTCTTGTGCGACTTATATTCCAGAACGACTTATGTACGTTTTTTTCTACCTAATTATGTATTTTTGGCCTTGTGTGACTTATACTCTGGAGCGACTTATGTATGTTTTTTTTCCACCTAGTTATGCATTTTTGGCCTTGTGCGACTTATACTCCAGAGCGACTTATGTATGTTTTTTTCTAGCTAATTATGCATTTTTAGCCTTGTGCTACTTATACTCCCAAGCGACTTACGTATGTTTTGCATTTTTGGCCTTGTGCGACTTGTACTCTGGAGCGACTTATGTATGTTTTTTTCTACCTAATGATGCATTTTTGGCCTTGTACGACTTATACTCCAGAGCGACTTATGTATGTTTTTTTTCTACCTAATTATGCATTTTTGGCCTTGTGCGACTTATACTCCAGAGTGACTTATGTATGTTTTTTTCTACTTAAATATACATTTTTGGACTTGTGTGACTTATACTCCGGAGCGACTTATGTATGTTTTTTCTACCTAATTATGCATTTTTGGCCTTGTGCGACTTATACTCCCAAGCGACTTATGTATGTTTTTTTCTACCTAATTATGCATTTTTGGCCTTGTACGACTTATACTCTGGAGCGACTTATGTATGTTTTTTTCTACCTAGTTATGCATTGTTGGCCTTGTGTGACTTATACTCCGGAGCGACTCATAGTCCAGAAAATACGGTAAATAAAGGTATACTGCTAGTCTTTACTAGGATGTGCTAAACTGATCTCACGAGAATTTTGTTGAAATCGCAAAACGTGAACACATCATGCATATTAATTTTTTTTTTTATATTTCCAAAAATCCTACTAATTACCATTGACCTCTTCATAAAAAAAACAAAACCTGCTAAATCTCGTGAGAACAGGTTTATCTACGGCGCTAACACAACACAGGCTGGTAACAAAGCTTCCTGTAGACTGGATTACATGCGGTCAAGCAGGCATGACCCCCCCCCCCAAAAAAAAAATATATATATATTTTAACAGTTGTGGCATACAAAAACCTTTTTATATCAAGATTAGAGCCCTCTAGACTTGGAATAACACCCCTATAGTCACTTTTTATTTCTGCTACCCAATATGGCAGACAAATAAATGTGTTCAGGTGACGTGGCGTCGGAGCTTTAGCATCTACATTAGCGTGTGTTAGCAATTATTGGCCGTTTGCGAGATTCCTGTTCCGTGGATCAGTTCTGGTGCTTGTGTATCAAGCCGAACTTTACTAACATATTCAAATACAAAACAGCCGAATTGATTAAGCCTTCGTTTGGAAAAAGTGAAAGAAGAGTGTGCGTGGTTGTCGGCAAACAGTGAATGACCGCATGCCTCCGGGATTCAAACTCAGCCGGGGGGGGGGGGGGGGGGGGGGGTCTACCTACGGGACATCGCCACAAACACAAATAGAGAAGCAGGGGGAAGACGAGGCGTTTGAATTTCAAGCATAAACATAAGTCATACATAACCACCATTTTGTATCAAATCATGGGTACAGTCGTCCCTCGTTTATCACTGTTAACACTTAAGTGATAAATGAATATCCAGTGAAGTGGGAGTCCTTATTTATAAATCAATTATAAAATCAATTTTAACATAATTAAAGCCCTCTACACATGACATAACACCCCTATAATCTTCAATTACCCAATATCGTATAATTTTTTTTTTAACGTTATGCTAGTTTGTGTTGCTATAAATGTGTTAGACAGGAAGTGAACAGTAGCTCATGTTTTTATTATTGGCGAGAAATGTGAGATCATTTCAACCTGCAATAAAATCCTGTTGTTTAGGCAATCGGGTCTGGTGCTTGTGTGTCTCATCTAAAATTACTGACAGAATACCACAATATTGTTTAAAAGAGTTATATTTTTTACTAATATTATTTTATATAATGTGCACGGTGGTCGAGTGGTTAGCGCGCAGACCTCGCAGCTAGGATACCCGAGTTCAATCCCACCCTCTGCGATCTCTGTGTGGAGTTTGCGTGTTTTTTCTCCCGGGTATTCCGGTTTCCTCCCACATTCCAAAAAAAAACATGCTAGGTTAATTAGCGACTCCAAATTGTCCATAGGTATGAATGTGAGTGTGAATGGTTGTTTGACTATATGTGCCCTGTGATTGGCTGGCCACCAGTCCAGGGTGGCAGGGCGGACCCCGCCTCTCGCCGGAAGACAGCTGGGATAGGCTCCAGCAAAATTAATTAATTAATTAATTAATCAATTTTAATGTAAAAAATAATTAATTAATTAATTAATTAATTAATTTTACAAATACAATATATTGTATTTTAGTTATTTTCATGTTTGGAAAAGCTTAATTTGGGCAAAAAATTGACTTAAATATGATTAATAATAGGTCGTATTCAACAACAAAACAGCATGAATTATTAATTCATATATATTTGAAAAATCGGGATAGAGTAAAGTCGTGATATTCAAACCATAAAGTGCTGTACTCGTTGTTTACTAAATACATTAGATATATACATTGTATGTGTGTATGTATATTTTTTTTATTTATTAAAAATATTAAATAAATATTAAAAAATATTATATATTTTTTTTATTTAATTTTATTTTTTTTTATTTTATTACATTTTTATATGGCCCGATAAACCAATATTCATAAGGCCAATATTCAAAAATGTATTGTTCATAGCTTGAAATTCAACCACCATTGAATTTCTCCCCCCTGCCAAATACCTCATTGTCTTTTCCCTTCTCTCCATCACTCTCTTTTTGCCTCTCTTTCACTCTTTTCTTTCCTTTCACCTCCCTCCTTCTCTCCTTGTCCGCTTTCTCCTCTTTCATTGCCTCCTTCTGCATGCCTGACACTAGGTCAAAGATGTCCGTATGTCGCTAGAAATGGGAACCGTGTACAAGAAGAGCGTTTTCAAAAAGAACCGAAAAACGAAGAAGGTGCACCGATTGTCCGTGAAGTCGTACCTAAGGAGGTAAATATTTGAGAAGCAACACCCACAATCGAACCTTTCAGTGTACTCCAGGTGATGACCCCTCCCGCAGAAGTACGGAATAACTACCCACAAACATAATAAACCACAAACGTAGAATACAAAATCTGCAGCTTTGAATGTAATAATCCCGCAAATGTAATCAATTTCCCACAAACGTAATAATAATATTTCCCTACTGCAAACATAATACTGAATTATTACATATGTGGGAAAGTGAAAAACTGTAAAGGTAATAACTTCCCACAAATGTAATATGAGACAAAATAATCATCTTTGTGGTTGTTGTTGTTTGTATCATGTATCATGTATCATTTGAATACATTAAAAGAATCATTGAATTATTAAATTATAATTTATTTTAAATTAAAAAAGCATATTTGTGATAATTGCAATTGTTTTAATAAAATGTTATTTATTACTACTATTATTATTATATTTTATTATTTCGTTTGATTATTTCTTCCCCATACACACACATGTACGGCCACAAACAAAATGTAATCATTTCCTGGAAATTATGACATATGTGGGAAAGTGAAAAACTGTAAAGGTAATAACTTTCCACAAATTTAATATGAGACAAAATAATGATTTTTGAGGTTATTGTTTTTGTTTGTTCTTTCTTTTAACGAGGGAGAAGGTGTAGATGTCATTTTGAGAATTTTAACAAGATATTTTTTTTTCTTTTTTGTGGAAAAAATATTATTCAAAGAGTATTATTTGAATACATTAAAGAATCTTTAATTATTATATTATAATTTATTTTAAATTAAAAATAACAATAGTTATAATAGCAACTGTTTTAATAAAATTATTATTTCTATAATTTATTTATTATGTAATTAATTTATTTATTCATTATAATAAAATATAATAATAATGGTAATAATTTTAATAACTATTACATTTGCAGGAAATTATTACATTTTATTTGTGGGCGTAATAAAATGTGCGTTTTTGTTACAGTATATTATTGTATGTGTGATTTTGTGTGTATATGGGGAAGAAGTAATCAAAAGAAATAAAATATAATAAAAATAATAGTAATAATAATTGTATTAAAACAATCGCAATTATCACAATTATCTTTTTTAATTTAAAATAAATTATAATTTAATAATTAAAGATTCCTTGAATGTATTTAAATGATACTCTTTGAATAATATTTTTTCCACAAAAAACTAAAAATAATAATAATAATAGTAATAATAATTTTATTAAAACAATCGCAATTATCACAATTATCTTTTTTAATTTGAAATAAATTATAATTTCATAATTAAAGATTCCTTTAATGTTTCAAATGATACTGTTTGAATAATATTTGTTTCCACAAAAAAACGAAAAAAAATAATTATCTTGCAATTATCACAATTATGTTATCTTTTTTAATTTAAAAAAATTATAATTTAATAATAAAAAAATCCTTTAATGTATTCAAATGATACTCTTTGAATAATATTTTTCCACAAAAAAAGAATTATCTTGCAATTATCACAATTATGTTATCTTTTTTAATTAAAAAAATATATAATTTAATAATAAAAGATTACTTGAATGTATTTAAATGATACACTTTGAATAATATTTTTTCCACAAAAAACTAAAAAAAAAAAAAATAATAGTAATAATAATTTTATTAAAACAATCGCAATTATCACAATTATCTTTTTTAATTTAAAATAAATTATAATTTAATAATTAAATATTCCTTGAATGTATTTAAATGATACTGTTTGAATAATATTTTTTCCACAAAAAAAATAAATAATTATCTTGCAATTATCACAATTATGTTATATTTTTTAATTTAAATAATATATAATTTAATAATAAAAATCCTTTAATGTATTCAAATGATACTCTTTGAATAATATTTTTTCCACAAAAAACTAAAAAAAATAATAATAGTAATAATAATTTCATTAAAACAATTGCAATTATCACAATTATCTTTTTTTATTTAAAATAAATTATAATTTAATAATTAAAGATTCCTTGAATGTATTTAAATGATACTCTTTGAATAGTATTTTTTCCACAAAAAAAAAAAAAAAGAATTATCTTGCAATTATCACAATAATGTTATCTTTTTTAATTTAAAAAAATTATAATTTAATAATAAAAAAAATCCTTTAATGTATTCAAATGATACTCTTTGAATAATATTTTTTCCACAAAAAAGAATTATCTTGCAATTATCACAATTATGTTATCTTTTTTAATTAAAAAATATATAATTTAATAATAAAAGATTCCTTGAATGTATTTAAATGATACTCTTTGAATAATATTTTTTCCACAAAAAACTTAAAAAAAAATAATAGTAATAATAATTTTATTAAAACAATGGCAATTATCACAATTATCTTTTTTAATTTAAAACAAATTATAATTTAATAATTAAAGATTCCTTGAATGTATTTAAATGATACTCTTTGAATAATATTTTTTATTAAAAAAAAAAAGAATTATCTTGCAATTAACACAATTATGTTATCTTTTTTAATTTAAAAAAATATATAATTTAATAATAAAAATCAAATATATATATGTATATATGTATTCAAAAGAAAAAAAAATAATTATCTTGTTATCGCCCTCATTAAAAGAAACAACCACAAAGATCATTATTTTTTCTCATATTACATTTGTGGGAAGTTATTATCTTTACAGTTTTTCACTTTCCCACATATGTAATAAATTATTATTACGTTTGCAGTAGGCAAATTTTATTACATTTGTGGGAAATTTATTACATTTGCGGGATTATTACATTCAAAGTTGCAGATTTGTATTCTACGTTTGTGGTTTATTATGTTTGTAATTACTGCAGTTATTTTGTTTGCGGGTGTAACACTGTAAAACATGTCTCCGGTACGGGAATCTAACGTTTTCGACTGACTTACATCTGCCTTTGACTTCTGGGACGATCGCTCCAAAACGTCGTCACATGACAGATCGGAATCCTCGGAAAAGCTCAAGTTCCTGCGGGACTTCATGTCTGTCAAATACGATAATTAGAGTTAGGAATATATAAAATAACCAATGGAGGGTTTTCCGGATCCATGTTATCTTACCCGACGGTTTTCCAACAGGCGGGGTTCGCTTTTTACCCGAGTCTTGAGTGATGGATCCGGATGATGGCGTACTCGGACATGATTTGTCGTCTTTTTTCTTCTTGTCTTTCTTGTACCCGGAAAAGACGGTTTTCCACAAGGACTTGTGCTTGGGTGGCGTCTCATCCGTTACGGAAAGTCGAGCGGCGTCGTTTTTGGATTTTTTCTCCTTTTTGTTCTTACGCGGCGAAAAAAGCGAACTTCGTTTTTTGCTTTTACTCGTGGAAGAACTATCGGATGACGCGACGGAGCTGTCAAGACTTCGGTTGCTACTGAAGAGACGTTCGGGTAGAGTCTCGGATTTCTTGGATTCAAGAGATTTCACAGCAGACGTCTTTGGAGATACGGAAAATTTGGTACTTTTGTTGACCACTTCCGGCGTGACGTTCCACGCCACTTTCGGTGACACGGCGTTTTCCGCGTCGGAGTCTTTCATTTTATTCAACTGCTTCGCCATCGCGTCTTTGAGAACTTGGCTCTTGATGGACTTTTCTCTAGATCTCATCCTCTCCTCTGCGATTTCTTTAGCTTCCGGAGAGAATCGAGTTTCCCGTTGTTGCGTCTTTGAGCTAGCATGGATACTGGGTTTACCGTTTTCCATTGCTAACGCTAAATGAAAAGGCGGTTTTTCCGCGGATTTGGATTTGCTCGCGGTTTCTGGCGTTCGTTCAAAGTCGAAGTTCTCTTCCACGTCGTCGGCAAACGGAATCTCTTCCACCGTTTCCACAAAAGACTTCCTGACTTGCTGCTCTTCTGAGCGAAGATTCTTTTTCTCTCTCATAATAACCGGAGGTGTTACTTCCAGATCTGGAATCGGGACAATGACTTTTCTGGGTGCAGGTTTCGGTACCGATACAGGACTTAGTTGGGTTCTCCGCAATGGAACTGGAGTCTTTGTTTTCTGTGGTTCTTTGGTATCATCATCGTACGGAGGTTTATCGGTTCCGTTGCTCCAAGAGACTTGGTGTTGTTGTCGGAAAACCGCCGGGGACTGATTCGCCGGTACAGGCGGCGGCGGACTGGACGGCGGCGTTAGCATGACAGAATCCGAGGTGTTATAACCGTCGCTGTTTGCGGTTTGACTTACGGGCACGCTTCCGTTGAGACCTACGCCAGAACTGCTGCTGAGGTCTTTCTTCTCGGAGTCGTTAGATCCGATCGGAGTAATGACTTGACCTTCGAGAGTTATGTTGAGTCTGCGAATCACAGTACGCCCGGTTAATGAAGGCTTCTGGTCCTGAAACGATTCCAGAGTCGGCGTCTTGGTAGAGTCTTTTATCGGAGTCTTTTCCGAGATTTTATTACTTCGATCTAAAGGCAACAAACCGAGACTTTTCCGGATCTCTGCGCTCTTCAACCAGAACTCCTCGATGATATCAGTTTTTTTCGATACGGATTCATCCGTTGAAAGGTCCTCCGACTGTGAATGTTCGGGTGTGGTTCTGTCGAGTCTGGTTATGGGTGTCGAAGTAATATTTGGAATAGGCTGGGTTCGAACCGGGGAATCCGACGCCTGAGGTGATGACGGTTCATGGCAGGGTAGAGGCTGGGCGCAAATTGGGGAAAGCGGGTTCCCCGTAAGCGGACAAATCGACCGATGAGGGTAAACGGGCGACTTTGGCGTAGGGGTCTCTGGTAGTGGAGTAGGCTGGGAACAAATCGGGGATCCAATAGGGGACTTAACTGGGGATCTGAGGGGGCTCTGGACGGTTGGACTGACCGGCGAGGCGGCGTTGGGGGGGGACGGATTAGCCGGGACTGAGGCAGCCGTTGGGGACTTGGAAGGGGACGGATCAAGGGAAGTTGTTGGGGAATTGCAAACCGGTGAAGGTGTTGTAGTCTCAATTCCGGGTTCCGGAGAGACAACCGGTTCTGGGAAAAAGCAGTTTTCCGGAGATTTTGCCTGACAGACAGTGAATTAAACAAAATTTAAAAATTTTTAAACTCTTTTAAAGAACTTTTAAAGTACTGCAAAAAAATCGGAATAACCATACCGGTCTTTCAGGCTCTGGCGAAGCTAACACCGGCGTTAAGACGGCGTCGTTTTCAGTGATGGATGCTTCTGAATATATTGACAATAACAATCTTGCATTAATCACATAATAAACAACAAAATTATTGTAATCATTAATGCCATATTATGTACCAATATTTGAAGTTATTGCCACGCTTTCAGCGATATCGTCCTGCCGACGATGCAAACGAGCCTCAGCTTCAGCATCGGACGGGATGTCATCTAGAATAAAAATTAATAGGATTGCATGGAATGATACCGTACTCTACAAGAAGCAATGACGTCTGTAAAATTAAATAATAATAATAAAAAATTTTAATTAAATTAAATAAAAATTTTATCTTTTTCTATTTCTATTGATAAATTAAATTTAATTAAATTAACATGATTCTGTCTTTTTCTATTTATATGTTAAATTAAATTAAATTATGTTAAATTAAACTAAATTAAATTAACATGATTATATCTTTTTCTATTTATATGTTAAATTAAATTAAACTAAATTAACATGATTATATCTTTTTCTATTTATATGTTAAATTAAATTAAACTAAATTAACATGATTATATATTTTTCTATTTATATGTTAAATTAAATTAAACTAAATTAACATGATTATATATTTTTCTATTTATATGTTAAATTAAATTAAATTAACATGATTATATCTTTTTCTATTTATATGTTAAATTAAATTAAATTAACATTATATCTTTTTCTATTTATATGTTAAATTAAATTAAATTAACATGATTATATCTTTTTCTATTTATATGTTAAATTAAATTAACATGATTATATCTTTTTCTATTTATATGTTAAATTAAATTAAATTAACATGATTATATCTTTTTCTATCTATATGTTAAATTAAATTAAATTAACATGAATACATCTTTTTCCATTTATATGTTAAATTAAATTACCATGATTATATCTTTTTCTATTTATATGTTCAATTAAAATTATATCTTTTTCTATTTATATGTTAAATTAAATTAACATGATTATATCTTGTTCTATTTATATGTTAAATCAAATAAAATAAAAATTAAATTAAATTAAATTACATTAAATTAACATGATTATATCTTGCAAAAAGGGGTAGGTATTTATAAGCTTTTGCTTCAGCCTACTCCTTTTGGGGTGTGATCAGATAGTTGAATACAAATGTAAATAATAGAAAGTTATATTTTGATTGATGTAAGAAATGCACTGTAATGTTTCATATATTTGCCCAAATAAAATAAAAATAAATTACTTTTAATTTTACTTATTTTTTTTTTTTACATACTGACCCTGATCCATTTCCGTTCCAGGCTCCATATCGGGACTATCGGCTTCTGCTTCCAAATCCTCCTCCTCACAAGGCTCTGGCATGACAGAAATAATATAACAAATATAACATTAGCCCCGCCCCTTTATGGTAAAGAATATCTAAAAACATAATAAAATAATCTTCCTTTATATCATTTTTAAACGAACCATAAGCATCCATATTCAGGGGAAAAACTGATCACTTTTAATGACCGCATAGAAAGCAGGTATAAAACCTAAAAATATATGCAGAAAATTATGGTTAATAAGTTAGTGATCAAAAAGCAGCGTTAAGTAGTAGCATAAAAATCATGCAACTGGCGAACCCAAAACATTGCTAGCATGCGTTAATTGTGCCAATTATTATTTTTTTTCTAATATTGTATTTTATAATTGTGCCAATTATTATTATTATTATTTTTCTAATATTGTATTTTATAATTGTGCCAGTTACTATTATTATTTTTCTAATATTGTATTTTAATAATTGTCCCAATTATTATTATTATTCTAATATTATATTTTATAATTGTGCCAATTATTATTATTTTTCTAATATTGTATTTTATAATTGTGCCAATTATTATTATTTTTCTAATATTGTATTTTATAATTGTGCCAATTATTATTATTATTATTTTTCGAATATTGTATTATATAATTGTGCCAATTATTATTTTTCTAATATTGTATTTTATAATTGTGCCAATTATTATTTTTTTCTAATATTGTATTTTATAATTGTGTCAATTATTATTATTATGTTTCTAATATTGCATTTTATAATTGTGCCAATTATTATTATTTTTTTTTCTAATATTGTATTTTATAATTGTGCCAATTATTATAATTATTTTTTTTAATATTGTATGTTATAATTGTGCCAATATTATTATTATTATTATTATTTTTCTAATATTGTATTTTATAATTGTGCCAATTATTATTATTTTTCTAATATTGTATTTTATAATTGTGCAAATTATTATTTTCATTTTTCTAATATGGTATTTTATAATTGTGCCAATTATTATTACTATTTTTAATTTTCTAATATTGTATTTTTTAATTGTGCCAATTATTATTATTTTTCTAATATTGTATTTTATAATTGTGCCAATTATTATTATTATTATTATAATATTGTATTTTATAATCGTGCCATTTATTATTATTATTATTTTTCTAATGTTGTATTTTATAATTGTGCCAATTATTATTATTTTTCTAATATTGTATTTTATAATTGTGCAAATTATTATTTTCATTTTTCTAATATGGTATTTTATAATTGTGCCAATTATTATTACTATTTTTAATTTTCTAATATTGTATTTTTTAATTGTGCCAATTATTATTATTTTTCTAATATTGTATTTTATAATTGTGCCAATTATTATTATTATTATTATAATATTGTATTTTATAATCGTGCCATTTATTATTATTATTATTTTTCTAATGTTGTATTTTATAATTGTGCCAATTATTATTATTTTTCTAATATTGTATTTTATAATTGTGCCAATTATGACAACAATTTGTGGCAGGCAATTTGGAAACCACCCAATACGTTCAATACCGACTAAGGACATGGAGAAGGGTTGAAAGACAAGTCAAATATAAGGAAGTCGAGAACGTGCGTCGGGAACGTCAGCATTCCAAGCATGCCGGTGAGTTTGTAGTCACGTCCGTGCTGCAACAGACCGGCCAAAAGACAAAAAGAGACGGGATTTTGTGATCCCTCGTTAAGTCTGCGCTACCTCCAGACATTGACTCCAACCAGACTCGCACTGCTTCGTGCCGGGCGGATGTGTGGACAGGGGCTACATTTAAACGGGAAGATACGGCATGACGGGAATGGGTTTCAGGGGAGAAACGGGAAAAAAAATCAAATTAAAACATGAAAAACATGGGAGAGAAACAGCAGAACACAAACAAACAAAGCGGAACCAAGAAAATCAAGGTGTTTCATGGAGCACTGGGACTGGGACTGGGACTGGGACTGGGACTGGATCCAATAACTGTATTTCACCCCCAGATGACTGTAAAATGATGATTATTATATGGAACACATAATTATATGACAGTCCAGTATTAACTGCCCACAAACGTAATACAAATCTGCAGGAAATTATTACATATGTGGGAAAGTGAAAAACTGTAAATGTAATAACTCCCCCAAATGTATATGGGGAAGAAATAATAAAAATATAATAAAATATAATAATAATATAGTAATAATAATTTTATTAAAATAATTGCAATTATCATAATTATGTTATCTTTTTTAAATTTAAAATAAATTATAATTTAATAATTAAAAATTCCTTTATTGTATTCAAATAATACTCTTTGAATAATATTTTTTCCACTAAAAAGAAAAAATAATAATTATCTTGTTAAAATCCTCAAAAAATCCTCACAAAATCATTATTTTGAGTGTATATGGGGAAGAAATAATCCAAAAAAATAATAATAGTAATAATTATTGCAATGATCACAATTATGTTATCTTTTTTAATTTAATATGTAAATTATAATTTAATAATTAAAGATTCCTTTAATGTATTCAAATGATACTCTTTGAATAATATTTTTTCCACAAAAAAAGAATTATCTTGTTAAAATCCTCAAAAAATCCTCATAAAATCATTATTTTGTGTGTATATGGTGAAGAAATAATCAAAAGAAATAATAAAATATAATAATAATAATAATAGTAATAATAATTATTGCAATTATCACAATTATGTTGTCTTTTTTATTTAAAATAAATGATAATTTAATAATTAGAGATTTATTTAATGTATTCAAATGATACTATTGAAATGATAAATGATAATATTTTTTCAAAAAAATAATAAAAAAAATTATCATGTTAAAATCCTCAAAATGACATCTTCACCTTCTCCCTCATTACATTTGTGGGAAGTTATTACCTTTACAGTTTTTCACTTTCCCACATATGTAATAATTTCGAGCAAATGTAATAATTAACAAGAAGAAATTATCAAAATATATAATAAAATATAATAATAAAAATAATAGTAATAATAATTTTATTAAAACAATTGCAATTATCACAATTGTTATATTTTTTTAATTTAAAATAAATTATAATTTAATAATTAAAGATTCCTTTAATGTATTCAAATGATACTCTTTGAATAATATCCCCCCCCCCCCAAAAAAAATAAATAAAAAAAAGAATTATCTTGTTAAAATCCTCAAAATTACATCTACACTTTCTATTATTACATTTGCGGAATTATTACATTCAAAAATGCAGATTTGTATTACGTTTGTGGGCAGTTATTACGTATGCGAGTGTAACAGTCCAACATATGTAATGTAATAACAAAATAATAATAATAATAACAAAAAAAACAGATGGTTAGTCCTATTCCAGACATTCCAGACATTCCAGCATCCACACCGGAATACATGCGACTTGTCTTAGGTGCACCCGTAAACCCCCCCCCTCAGCTCCTCAGGCGGGGGGTGGGTTACCTGTGGAAGAGAGCAGCGAGGGCTCAACGGGCCGGGCCGATGAGGCCACTTGGCCACTCGTGTCCGTCTCCGAGTCCAGCTGCGTTCCCGTCACAACTGGAATTTCAAGAGGATCCAAAGGGAGCAGGATTTGTTGAACCTGCAGGTTCTTGGCTGTGTTGTGAAAAATTGTTGTAAACAAATAAATAAATGAAGAAGAAGTCAGGATAGGTAGGGAGGATAGGGAAAAAGGGAAACGAGGGGATGAGGAAAAACGGGACAAAAAAGTAAGGAAAAAAAGAAACAGAGAGGAAGTTAGAATAAATATAAAGTCCGTCAAAGTGGAAATTTTTCTGCATGCATTAAAAAAGCAAAAGTAAAAAAAAAATTAGGAATGTGGGGGGGGGGGGGGGGGGGGTCAGGTGTGACATTATTCCATGAGTTGTTTTAAAGCCACACAAATTATGTGGTCATTTTATAGCAATAATAAAAAGTTAATAAAAATAATAAAAGTTGCAACTAGAAAAATAATAATAGTAATAACAATAATCCCACAAGCAGTACTGCTGCTACCTTCAGTGTCTTTGAATGTGTCTTTTGAATGCGTCTTATATTTGTATATTAATTAATTGAGACTTTAAAAAGAAAAAAAAATAATAATAATAATTAGTAAGAATAAAGTCAAAATCTTAATTGGAAAAAAATGTAGTCTAACAAGTAAAAACATTGAAATACAAATTTAACAAATATGTTATTTATGTATTTCCAAGTGTTATTAGTATGAGAACAAAAGGAGTGTCATCAGGAGTGTCCAAAGTGAGGGCCTGGGGCCAGTTGCATGCCATGGCTGGTTATTATTGGCCCGCAGCACATTATTATTATTTTTTTTTCCGATATTATATTTTATAATTGTGCCAATTATTATTATTATTTTTCTAACATTGTATTTTATAATTGTGCCAATTATTATTATTATTATTATTATTATTATTATTATTATTATTATTATTATTATTATTATTATTATTATTATTATTATATTGTATTTTATAATTGTGCCAATTATTATTATTTTTCTAATATTGTATTTTATAATTGTGCCAATTATTATTATTATTATTATTATTATATTGTATTTTATAATTGTGCCAATTATTATTATTTTTTTCTAATATTGTATTTTATAATTGTGCCTATTTTTATTATTATTATTTTTCTAATATTGTATTTTATAATTGTGCCAATTATTATTATTATTATTATTATTTTTCTAATATTGTATTTTATAATTATGCCAATTATTATTATTATTATTCCAATATTGTATTTTATAATTGTGCCAATTATTATTATTTTTACAATATTGTATTTTATAATTGTGCCAATTATTATTATTATTTTTCTAATATTGTTTTTTATAATTGTGCCAATTATTATCATTATTATAATATTGTATTTTATAATTGTGCCAAGTATTATTATTATTGTTTTTCTAATATTGCGGCACATAGTAAAAATATACTTTAACAAGAAAAAAAAAATAAAAATTAGTAAGAATAAAGTCAAAATCTTAATTGGAAAAAAATGTAGTCTAACAAGAAAAACATTGAAATACAAATTTAACAAATATGTCATTTATGTATCTCCAAGTGTTATTAGTATGAGAACAAAAAAACTAATGTTCGGAAAATCAAAAAAATAATAATAATAGTAATAATAATCCTTGTACACGCAAACCAGGCAGCAAACACACCCACAAGCAGTACTACTGCTACCTTTAAAAGTACCAACACCATCTTCATCTGTGAGGTACTTTTCCAGCCAAAGTCCTGACTGGAGTTCCCTGTCCCATGGGCAGTAATCACCCTCTGCCAGCAGGGGGAGACAAAGGCCGGGCAAAATGTACAAGTACATGGAGTTTAACAGAAAAGATGAAGACAAAGACATGAAGAAACGTTAAAACGTGACACAGGAAACACGTTCCAGGATTTCGGATTCTCCCGACGAACGACACACAGATGGAAAAAAGAACGAGAAACCACGCAAAGAGAAAAAGAAACACACCTTCACTGGACTCCTCGTCATCTTCTCCCTCGTTGTCCTCCTCCAGTTCAACGAGAGCGTCGTCCTCGTAGTGGCCGCCCCGAAGTTTGGCGTGGAGCTGCACCGCCTCCTTCCACGGAACGCCTCCGAGGTCCGAGGGGCTGGGGAGATGCTGAAAGTCCTCTTCCGCCTCGTCGTCTTGATCCTCCTGCTCGTCCTCCTCGTCCATGTCAGACTCTGAGCTGCTGTAACAAAATGTAAACACGCATTAGGGCCAGTAGGAGGCGCAATATTGGCATCTTTCGATGGTGGTTTTTTGGTGGTCTGTTCAAATGTAGTAGAAAATTATGGAAGTGTAGGATTGGCCTGTGTTCTAATATTTATATGTATATGTTTATTATCTATATTTACTTTTCCTGCATCATGCCTTTATTACATCTTTTTAATCAAAGTTGAAAGATCATACTTTTTTCTATATTCTATATTTTTTTCTATTTTTTCTATATTTGTTCTATATTTTTTCTTTGTCTTCTATCTTCTATATTTTTTCTATATGTTTTCTATATTTTTTTCTCTTTTTATTTTTCTACATTTTTTTCTATATTTTCTCTATATTTTTTTTTTTTTCTATATTTTCTCTATATTTTTTTTATTTTTTTCTATATTTTTTCTATATTTTCTCTCTTTTTTCTATATTTTTGTCTTTTTTTATAAAATTTTTCCATATTTTTATCTTTTTTTCTATATTT
Source organism: Doryrhamphus excisus (assembly GCF_030265055.1). NCBI lineage: Eukaryota > Metazoa > Chordata > Actinopteri > Syngnathiformes > Syngnathidae > Doryrhamphus > Doryrhamphus excisus. The sequence continues at coordinate 18,715,719 of NC_080476.1, forward strand.
TTCTATATTTTTGTCTTTTTTTCTATATTTTTCTATATTTTTCTATATTTTTTCTATATTTTTTTCTATATTTTTATCTTTTTTTCTATATGTTTTCTATATTTATTATTCTTTTCTATATTTTCTCTCTTTTTCTATATTTTCTCTATATTTTTGTCTTTTTTCTAAATTTTTTTTATATTTTTGTCTTTTTTTCTATATTTTTTCTATATTTTTTCTAATTTTTTTCCATATTTTTTCTATATTTATTATTCTTTTCTATATTTTCTCTCTTTTTTCTTTATTTTTCTATATTTGTTTTTTTCTAAAATTGTTCTATATTTTTTCTATATTTTTTCTATATTCTATATATTTTTATATTCGTTTCTATATTGTCGACTATATTGGCTAATATGAGCGTTAAGGTGACTATAGGGGTGTTATGTCATGCCTGGAAGGCTCTAATAATGTTTAAAAAAACAGTATTTCTAAATAATGGTAATGGTTTTATTTCATTTGAACATGCATCAGATTACAATTGAGTGCATCCCACTTTTGTTCACTTCCTGCTTTCATAAATTAAATTAAATTAAATTAAATTAAATTAAATTAAATTAAATTAAATTAAATTAAATTAAATTAAATTAAATTAAATTAAATTAAATTAAATTAAATTAAATTAAATTAAATTAAATTAAATTAAATTAAATTAAATTAAATTAAATTAAATTAAATTAAATTAAATTAAATTAAATTAAATTAAATTAAATTAAATTCTGACGTGTACAATCTGCCATCGCACTCTTACCTGGAGCCCAGGTCGACGTCGGTGGCTTTATCCAGGACGCTGCTGAGGTTATGCTCTGCCAGCGTCTCCTCCGGCACCTCCTCCAACTCCTCCTCCCTCTGCAGAGACAGTCGGTAGTTCTCCAGCTCGATGCGCTCCGGCGTGCCGCGAAGCCGTTTTGCCAGACTTGGTTCCTGCATCCCGTTGACGTCGGACGCTGTTACGGAGAAGCATAAGAACGTAAAGAAACAGTTTGAAATGATGATGCATTCGTGGCGTCGGGATATTGTAAACTCGTATGCATGCAGGACAAAGTGGACAATAACACACCCATTTTGTAGCTCGAGAAGTGTATTTATTTTATTAGATATGATTTCTAAACAATATAAATATCAATAACATCGTACAGTACAGAAGAGTCTTGGTATACACGGTACTTGCCTTGCCTTTTTCCCATCCTGAAGCAAATACTACGAAAAATACTTTGTTCCGTTTAAGTATGTGAATGCATCAGAATCTAATTTGTACAAATATTAATTTTGAGTTTCTATCCTTTAAGTTGAATAAATTCAGAGAATAAAAGTTGAAATCTTTTAAGCGCTTAAAAAGATCATTCGACTGAAAATGAGACAGTAAGGAATCGAACGTTGCACAGGTGTCCCAACTTTATCCACGGAAGATGCTAGGCCCCACGTTGCATGATATTTTTTGGAATACGCTAACTCTGATTTTATTCCCGGGTGGCACGGTGGTCGAGTGGTTAGCGCGCAGACCTCACAGCTAGGAGACCAGGGTTCGACTCCACCCTCGGGCATCTCTGTGTAGAGTTTGCAGGATAAGCAGTAGGAAATTAATGAACGAATGAAACCAAAACTTTATTTTTGTCCATTTACAAAATGTTGTGTTGCTGCTGGATGTTCATCGTATCCCATTCATACTGTAAGCTTGTTTTCTTTTCCAAAAGAGGAAAAATGACGGTATGCTATAAATGCAGGGCTGCACGGTGGTCAAGTGGTTAGCGCGCAGACCTCATAGCTAGGAGACCAGGGTTCGATTCCAGTTTTTTTGGAATGTGGGAGGAAACCGGAGTACCCGGAGAAAACCCACGCATGCACGGGGAGAACATGAAAACTCCACACACAGATGGCCGAGGGTGGAATTGAACCCTGGTCTCCTAGCTGTGAGGTCTGCATGCTAACCACTCAACCGCCATTTTGTTTTATTTTATTTTATTTTATATAAATATTAAATAATAAATATTTATAATATTTAATAATATTTAATAATAATATTTTAATAATATATTTTGAAGAAATAATCTTAGAGGAAAGTTATAATAAAAATAAACAGCAAAGAAAGAACAAAGACCGAAGTTCATGCTAACAATGCTAACAAACATGGTAACAATGGCTGTGAGGTCTGCGTGCTAACCACTCGACTGCCGTTTTATTTTATTTTATTTTATTTTATTTTAAATATAATAAATATTATAAATATTTATACTATTTTATAATATTTAATAATAATATTTTAATAATATAGTTTGAAGAAATAATCTTAGAAGAAAGTTATAATAAAAAAAACACCAAAGAAAAAACAAAGACCCAAGTTCATGCTAACAATGCTAACAAACATGGTAACAATGGCTGTGAGGTCTGCGTGCTAACCACTCGACCGCCGTGCCGCATTTATATTTTTTCTTTAATATTTCAATTCTATTAATTAATTTTCCTCATAATTTTGTATCATTATTTTTTTATTTTTTAATTTTTGGTGCTGAAATTATATTTGTAAAATTACGTTTTGTTGGATTATAAAAAATTTTCTCTTAAGATTTTGACTTTATTCAAGTTAAATTACAGACGGTATCTAAATTTTCGGTATCACGAATTCTATAGAATTTTATAGAATTTTATAAAATTTTATAAAATTTTATAGAATTTTATAGAATTTTTATACAATGTCCCAGAGGCCAATCGAAGCCGCACTTTGGACACCCCTGGGATCTAACATTTATGCTTCACGCTTTATAAATATGCTACGATACCTAGAAGTTATCATGTTTAATATGTTTACACCCATACAACATTTGCACCTACATACACTCACGGTGCTACGCTTGCAACATTGAGTCAAGAGTTCGAATCCCTAATTCAAAAAATTCAAATTCAAGCACAAAGAGCAATTTTAAAAAAGATGTGAGTTCCGTGGCTGCAGAAGAGGAAGTCAACAAAGAAAAAGCACCAATCACAGGCGTTGCTTTGCTAGGAGGAGGGGTTAAAAGGTAAAGCTCACAAAAGCACTCAAACAGGACATCACAGGACAGGAAGAGGAAGTCATTTCAAAATAAGAGGAGCTAAATTAACCACTTGGAGGTTACATGAATCAAAAATCAAACTCGGCTCCGGCAAAACACAAAAAACATGCATTGTGCTGCTAGAGAAAAATAATATAAGTCATGTGACATATTTTTTTTATATATTGCTGACTGGAGAGTTGAAAAAAAAACTTTAAAATTTAATTTAATTTAATTTAATTTAATTTAATTTAATTTAATTTAATTTAATTTAATTTAATTTAATTTAATTTAATTTAATTTAATTTAATTTAAGAAGAAGGCGTTGGTTTTAAGATGCTTTGCTAGTAAGGGTGGGGAAAAGGTAAAGCTCACAAAAGCACTCAAACAGGACATCACAGAACAGGAAGAGGAAGTCATTTCAAAATAAGAGGAGCTAAATTAACCACTTGGAGGTTACACGAATCAAGAATCAAACTCGGCTCCGGCAAAACACAAAAAACATGCATTGTGCTGCTAGAGAAAAATAATATAAGTCATGTGACATATTTTTTTTTATATATTGCTGACTGGAGAGTTGAAAAAAAAAAACTTTAAAATTTAATTTAATTTAATTTAATTTAATTTAATTTAATTTAATTTAATTTAATTTAATTTAATTTAATTTAATTTAATTTAATTTAATTTAATTTAATTTAATTTAATTTAATTTAATTTAAAGAAGAAGGCATTGGGTTTAAGATGCTTTGCTAGTAAGGGTGGGGAAAAGGTAAAGCTCACAAAAGCACTCAAACAGGACATCACAGAACAGGAAGAGGAAGTCATTTCAAAATAAAAGGAGCTAAATTAACCACTTGGAGGTTACACGAATCAATAAACTCAAACTCGGCTCCAGCAAACACAAAAAAAACATGCATTGTGTTGCTAGAGAAAAATAATATAAGTCATGTGACATATTTTTTTTTTATATTGCTGACTGGAGAGTTGAAAAAAAAACTTTAAAATTAAATTAAATTAAATTAAATTAAATTAAATTAAATTAAATTAAATTAAATTAAATTAAATTAAATTAAATTAAATTAAATTAAATTAAATTAAATTAAATTAAAGAAGAAGGCGTTGGGTTTAAGATGCTTTGCTAGTAAGGGTGGGGAAAAGGTAAAGCTCACAAAAGCACTCAAACAGGACATCACAGCACAGGAAGAGGAAGTCATTTCAAAATAAGAGGAGCTAAATTAACCACTTGGAGGTTACACGAATCAAGAATCAAACTCGGCTCCGGCAAAACACAAAAAACATGCATTGTGCTGCTAGAGAAAAATAATATAAGTCATGTGACATATTTTTTTTTTATATATTGCTGACTGGAGAGTTGAAAAAAAAAACTTTATTCAACTCTTTTTCATTTGCAAGCCAAGAAAGTAGAAAAAAGCACTTCTGCTGCAATGGACTGCAGCTTTAAGAAAGAAATCAATCACCGAAACAATGAATTTAAGTAATTACATAAACCTTGCAGAGTCCATACAAGCACAAGATAAGAAAGAAGAAAAAAAAAGTGTGTGTGGGGGGGGGGGGCATGCTAGAGCAAGTTGAGCAAGGCATTGACGGTGAAACAGCAGAGGAGGTAGATGCAGTAGCTGCACAGGAAGGGGGAGTCAAGGGGGTTGTGCGCCACCTGGTGGCACGTCCGCGAAAGTGTACGGCGGAGGGAACGCAGCCGCGCTCCCCAACCTATGGCCACGCGGCGGGGGGTGGCGGCCACGGGGAGGGAGGAGAGATGGGTACCTGAGGGCCGGAGCTCGGCTGAGGGGGATGGTGCTGACGCCGCCATCGCCCTTCCGGGGGCGTCGACCGTCGCCGCCGGAGACACGGGCTCTTGGTTCTCCTGCAAAGGTTGGAAAGAAAAGGACTTAAAGTTGCTGTAACTTAATGGCTGACAAACCTGCTTAACTAGAGTAACTACTCTAAATGTATGTGCCTTAGTCAAGGGTTCTTCTGTAACTACTCTAAATGTGAGTGCCTTAGTCCAGATTTCCTCGGTAACTACTCTAAATGTATGTGCCTTAGTCATGAGTTCCTGGGTAACTACTCTAAATGTAGTAGCCTTACTCACAAGTTCCTCTGTAACTACTCTAAATGTAGTAGCCTTAGTCAAGAGTTCATCTGTAACTACTCTAAATGTATGTGCCTTAATCATGAGCTCAGCAATCACTACTCTAAATGTATGTGCCTTAGTCACAAGTTCCTCTGTAACTATTCTAAATGTATGTGCCTTAGTCAAGAGTTCTTCTGTAACTACTCCAAGTGTGTATGCCTTAGTCACAAGTTCCTCTGTAACTACTCTAAATGTATGTGCCTTAGTCAAGAGTTCTTCTGTAACTACTCTAAATGTGAGTGCCTTAGTCCGTATTTCCTCGGTAACTACTCTAAATTTATGTGCCTTAGTCAAAAGTTCCTGGGTAACTACTCTAAATGTAGCAGCCTTAGTCACAAGTTCCTCTGTAACTACTCTAAATGTATGTGCCTTAATCATGAGTTCAGCGATCACTACTCTAAATGTATGTGCCTTAGTCAGGAGTTACTCGGGTAACCACTCTAAATGTATGTGCCCTAGACACGAGTTCCTCGGTAACCACTCTAAATGTATGTGCCCTAGACACGAGTTCCTCGGTAACCACTCTAAATGTATGTGCCTTAGTCGTGAGTTCCTCAGTAACTACTCTAAATGTATGTGTCTTAGTCATTAGTTCCTATGTAACTACTCTAAATGCATGTGCCTTAGCCACGAGTTCCTCAGTAACCACTCTAAATGTATGTGCCTTAGCCAGGAGTTCCTCAGTAACTACTCTAAATGTATGTGCCTTAGTCAAGTTATTGTGTAACTACTCTAAATGCAGTAGCCTTAGTCAAGAGTTCATCTGTAACTACTCTAAATGTATGTGCCTTAGTCATGAGTTCTTCTGTAACTACTCTAAATGTGTGTGCCTTAGTCAAGAGTTCTTCTGTAACTACTCTAAATGTGTGTGCCTTAGTCAAGAGTTCCTGGGTAACTACTCTAAATGTAGTAGCCTTAGTCACAAGTTCCTCTGTAACTACTCTAAATTTAGTAGCCTTAGTCAAGAGTTCATCTGTAACTACTCTAAATGTCAAGAGTTCATCTGTAACTACTCTAAATGTATGTGCCTTAGTCACAAGTTCTTGTGTAACTACTCTAAATGTGTGTGCCTTCATAATGAGCTCAGCGGTCACTACTCTAAATGTATGTGCCTTAGTCATGAGTTCCTCGGGTAACCACTCTAAACGTATGTGCCCTAGACACGAGTTCCTCTGTTACTACTCTAAATGCCATAGTCATGAGTTCCTCAGTAACTACTCTAAATGTAGTAGCCTTAGTCATTAGTTCCTCAGTAACTACTCTAAATGTAGTAGCCTTAGTCATTAGTTCCTATGTAACTACTCTAAATGCATGTGCCTTGGCCACAAGTTCCTCGGTAACCACTCTAAATGTGTGTCTTAGACACAAGTTCCTCAGTAACCACTCTAAATGTATGTGCCTTAGTCATGAGTTCCTCAGTAACTACTCTAAATGTATGTGTCTTAATCATTAGTTCCTATGTAACTACTCTAAATGCATGTGCCTTAGCCACGAGTTCCTCAGTAACCACTCTAAATGTATGTGCCTTAGCCAGGAGTTCCTTGGTAACTACTCTAAACGTATGTGCCATAGACACAAGTTCCTCGGTAACTACTCTAAATGTATGTGCCTTAGACACAAGTTCCTCGGTAACTACTCTAAATGCATGTGCCTTAGTCAGTTCCTCTGTAACTACTCCAAATGTATGTGCCTTAGTCACGAGTTCCTCTGTAACTACTCTAAATGTACTATAGGTTTCCAGTATTTCAATACTAAAATAAAAGTACCTTAGTGGTTGGCGCTGGGGAGGGCGAAGGTGCAGGCCTCTTTCTTTGAGCGTAGCCAGAAAGACGGTAACAATAGTGGGGCTTGCAGTAAAACTTCCCTGTGGATCAAAAAGACAAACCTTAGACATTACATTAACACACAAGCATTGAAGTTGATTAATCTATGATTAATCTATAGGCCGTATGGGCTTTATAGTACACCGTGTGGTTGGTGGTTGGACCTGGGGCACAGCAAATAATAATATGTATGAATATGAATATACATGCACATACATGGATCTGTTTAAAAAGTCCCCAATGTGATTCACTGCTAATATATTTTCTTAGTGATTTTTTTTATTGCAAATGTTCAGAAATCGAACCAAAAGCAAAGCTTACCATCCTCGACGTCGAAGGCATAGGACGACAGGCGCAGCGTGGTGCCACAGTAGTCGCACTTGAAGCAGGTACGATGGAAGAACTTCCCTTCGGCACTCAGTCTCTCCATCACGTAGACTCTCTTACGACAGAAAAAGCAAACGTCGCTGCCGCCGATGTTGACCGGGAACTCTTTTCTGAGGGATCCCTGTGTAAAGAAATTGCACAGAAATTAGGTAAGAAATTAGGTAGAAAAAAACATACATAAGTCGCTCCGGAGTATAAGTCGCACAAGGCCAAAAATGCAACATTAGATAGAAAAAAACATACATAAGTAACTCCGGAGTATAAGTCGCACAAGGCCAAAAATGCATCATTAGATAGAAAAAACATACATAAGTAACTCCGGAGTTTAAGTCGCACAAAGCCAAAAATGCATAATTAGGTAGAAAAAAACATACATAAGTAAGTCCGGAGTATAAGTCGCACAACGCCAAAAATTGGTAATTAGGTAGAAAAAAACGTAGATAAGTCGCTTCGGAGTATAAGTCGCACAACGCCAAAAATTGGTAATTAGGTAGAAAAAAACGTAGATAAGTCGCTTCGGAGTATAAGTCGCACAAGGCCAAAAATGCATAATTAGGTAAAAAAAAAAAACATACATAAGTAACTCCGGAGTATAAGTCACACAAGGCCAAAAATGCATAATAAGGTACAAAAAAACATACATAAGTCGCTCTGGAGTATAAGTCGCACAAGGCCAAAATTGCATAATTAGGTAGAAAAAAACATATATAAGTCGCTCTGGAGTTTAAGTCGCACAAGGCCAAAAATGCATAATTAGGTAGAAAAAAACATACATAAGTCGCTCCGGAGTTTAAGTCGCACAAGGCCAAAAATGCATAATTAGGTAGAAAAAAACATACATAAGTCGCTCTGGAGTATAAGTCGCACAAGGCCAAAAATGCATCATTGGGTAGAAAAAACATACATAAGTCGCTTCGGAGTATAAGTCGCACAAGGCCAAAAATGCATAATTAGGTAGAAAAAAAACATACATAAGTCACTCCGGAGTATAAGTCGCACAAGGCCAAAAATGCATAATTAGGTAGAAAAAAAACATACATAAGTAACTCCGGAGTATAAGTCGCACAAGGCCAAAAATGCATAATTAGGTAGAAAAAAAACATGTATAAGTCGCACAAGGCCAAAAATGCATAATTAGGTAAAAAAAAACATACATAAGTTGCTCCGGAGTACAAGTCGCACAAGGCCAAAAATGCATAATTAGGTCGAAAAAAACATACATAAGTAACTCCGGAGTATAAGTCGCACAAGGCCAAAAATGCATCAGTCTTTAAAGACAAACAAAAACACAAGACCGGGTGCAAGTATAGTCTTAGTGGAGGTCCAAGGTCCAAGGTCCAAGGTCACACCACTGCTAACTGCTTAGCAGGTCTCACTACCGTCCTAAAAGCTCACCAAACACAAACTGCAACCACTGAGTGCTATCCACACACATGGACAGCTAGCTTACCGCATCTCTCTTCTCAGGTAAAGGTTTGGACTCTTCCTGAGCCTGGAGCTGGGTGGCTATCTGCTCAGCCAATGAGCTAACACCCCCCGTGTACATCCGTATATAGCGCTAGAAGAAGCATTACAGGGGAAATGTGAAGAAACAGAAGAAAATGAGGCAAGGAAAGAAAAGAGTACAAGAAAAAGGACTATGGGGGGGGGGGGGTCACAGTACAAGAAGAGCTGCATGCACGGCTCATGGAAGGGGGCAACGTAAGACTTTTAGATTTGGATTTGTACCAGCAAGGTTATGTTGCATAAACCCAATGACTGCTGCCAATAAAAGTCACACAAGGCCAAAAATGCATAATTAGGTAGAAAAAAACATACATAAGTCGCTCCAGAGTATAAGTCGCACAAGGCCAAAAATGCATAATTAGGTAGAAAAAAACATACATGAGTCGCTCCAGAGTATAAGTCGCACAAGGCAAAAAATGCATAGTTAAGTAGGAAAAAAACATATAAGTCGCTCCCAAGTATAAGTCGCACAAGGCCAAAAATGCATCATTAGATAGAAAAAAACATACATAAGTCACTCCGGAGTGTAAGTCGCACAAGGCTAAAAATGCATAATTAGGTAGAAAAAAACATACATAAGTAACTCCGGAGTATAAGTCGCACAAGGCCAAAAATGCATAATTAGGTAGAAAAAAAACATACACAAGTCACTCCAGAGTATAAGTCGCACAAGGCAAAAAATGCATAATTAAGTAGGAAAAAAACATATATAAGTCGCTCCGGAGTATAAGTCGCACAAGGCCAAAAATGCATAATTAGGTAGAAAAAAACATATATAAGTTGCTCCCGAGTATAAGTCGCAAAAGGCCAAAAATGCATAATTAGGTAGAAAAAAAACATACATAAGTCGCTCAGGAGTATAAGTCGCACAAGGCTAAAAATGCATAATTAGGTAGAAAAAAACATACATAAGTCGCTCCAGAGTATAAGTCGCGCAAGGCCAAAAAACATACATAAGTCGCTCCGGAGTATAAGTCGCACAAGGCCAAAAATGCATAATTAGGTAGATAAAAACATACATAAGTCACACAATGCCAAAATTACATAATTTGGTAGAAAAAAAACATACATAAGTCGCTCCGGAGTATAAGTCGCACAAGGCCAAAAATGCATAATTAGGTAGAAAAAAACGTAACCGGGACGGCTTTTTCTTAAGCTCCAGGGGGGAATTAGAAAAGAAGGGAATTAGATAAGAAGAACGATAGAACTTGAAAAGCATCACCATTGATTAATCGCTAGTTAATCACGCGTTATAGTAGCCGCAACGCCGCCATGCAAAGTGTTCACCTTTGGTGGCTTCTCAGCTTTGCCTTTAAATTTGGAGATAAGGCGGTCAGCCCTCTCCTGTATACCAGGTACATGAATAGGTCCTGGGTCTTTCTGCGTCAAGGGTTTCCGGTCCTGCCAAGGAAGCTCCATTAAAACTTGGAAATGTGAAGGGAATTTCTAATGGCGGTACTACAACGCTGGGTAGTAATTCACGGACTTCTCGTAGTATTCTAGATCCTCTTCTTCCAGAGTGACACTTAAATGCTTGAAGGTGAATATCATTCAAAAAACTAGAAAATTCCCACGGAAATATTTGATGGGCTTGCCACCTGTGCTGTGAACCTTGGGCCCGGTGTGCCAACGGCTAACCGTGCTAGGACCTAGCAAGACAGCCTCAAGTACCGAAAAGGATGATGCAGTCCCATAGTGTCCCCACATCATGCCATGTGTGTATTTGCCTTTAGAAATGAGTAAATTAGCTAAAATGCTAACATGCTAACAGTCATCATGCTAGCACCTAGCAAGAGGGCCTCAAGTTTAGAAAGTGCCAAGGTTGTCCTATAACCTTCCTACATCATACCATGTGTGTATTTGCCTTTAGACATGAGTAAATTAGCTAAAATGCTAACATGCTAACAGTCATCATGCTAGCACTTAGCAAGAGGGCCTCAAGTTTAGAAAGTGCCAAGGTTGTCCTATAACCTTCCTACATCATGCCTGGTGTGTATTTGCCTTTAGAAATGAGTACATTAGCTAAAATGCTAACATGCTAACAGTCATCATGCTAGCACTTAGCAAGAAGGCCTCAAGTTTAGAAAGTGGCAAGGTTGTCCTATAGCCTTCCTACATCATACCATGTGTGTATTTGCCTTTAGAAATGAGTAAATTAGCTAAAATGCTAACATGCTAACAGTCATCATGCTAGCACTTAGCAAGAAGGCCTCAAGTTTAGAAAGTGTCAAGGTTGTCCTATAACCTTCCTACATCATGCCATGTGTGTATTTGCCTTTAGAAATGAGTAAATTAGCTAAAATGCTAACATGCTAACAGCCATCATGCTAGCACCTAGCAAGAGGGCCTCAAGTTTAGAAAGTGCCAAGGTTGTCCTATAACCTTCCTACATCATGCCATGTGTGTATTTGCCTTTAGAAATGAGTAAATTAGCTAAAATGCTAACATGCTAACAGTCATCATGCTAGCACCTAGCAAGAGGGCCTCAAGTTTAGAAAGTGCCAAGGTTGTCCTATAACCTTCCTACATCATGCCGTGTGTGTATTTGCCTTTAGAAATGAGTAAATTAGCTAAAATGCTAACATGCTAACCGTCATCATGCTAGCACTTAGCAGGAAGGCCTCAAGTTTAGAAAGTGCCAAGGTTGTTCTATAACCTTCCTACATCATGCCATGTGTGTATTTGCCTTTAGAAATGAGTAAATTAGCTAAAATGCTAACATGCTAACAGTCATCATGCTAACACCTAGCAAGAAGGCCTCAAGTTTAGAAAGGGCCAAGGTTGTCCTATAACCTTCCTACATCATGCCATGTGTGTATTTGCCTTTAGAAATGAGTAAATTAGCTAAAATGCTAACATGCTAACAGTCATCATGCTAGCACTTAGCAGGAAGGCCTCAAGTTTAGAAAGTGCCAAGGTTGTCCTATAACCTTCCTACATCATACCATGTGTGTATTTGCCTTTAGAAATGAGTAAATTAGCTAAAATGCTAACATGCTAACAGTCATCATGCTAGCACTTAGCAAGAGGGCCTCAAGTTTAGAAAGTGCCAAGGTTGTCCTATAACCTTCCTACATCATGCCTGGTGTGTATTTGCCTTTAGAAATGAGTACATTAGCTAAAATGCTAACATGCTAACAGTCATCATGCTAGCACTTAGCAAGAAGGCCTCAAGTTTAGAAAGTGGCAAGGTTGTCCTATAGCCTTCCTACATCATACCATGTGTGTATTTGCCTTTAGAAATGAATAAATTAGCTAACATGCTAACAGTCATCATGCTAGCACTTAGCAAGAGGGCCTCAAGTTTAGAAAGTGCCAAGGTTGTCCTATAACCTTCCTACATCATGCCATGTGTGTATTTGCCTTGAGAGTAAATTAGCTTAAATGCTAACATGCTAGCAATTAGCATTTGCAAGCTTGCATTACTGAGCAAGCCCATAATAAGCAGAGTCCCCTCAACAAAGTTCTATTACCATAAACTATAATGCACATGATGCAGTATCCGTGATGAAGGAAGGAGCACCCACACAAAAACACACAAGCACCAGAACATGTGTCACCTCGGTGTGCAGAGAAAGCGAGGAAGTGGATGACGATGAAGAAAGGAGCAAAATGGTTTTCTTTGGGCAGCTCCGAGAACCCGAGCCGGACGCTTGGTCGCCGCCACCTCTTGCCTTGAGGGACGAAGAACAGAAAACTATTCATGTACTTCTACAGGTTCAAATCCACTATCATATAGAACAATAGAGAACAGAGTGAGACCTCTCGTTAGCATACGGGTTAGCATACGCACATGTCTTACTCGGGGGAGATGTTACAACAACTTTGGGATTGACAAAACTATTCATGTACTTCTACAGGTTCGAGTCCACCATCATATAGAACAACGGAGAACAGAGTGAGACCTCTCGGTAGCATACGGGTTAGCATATGGGTTAGCATACGCACATGTCTTACTTGGAGGAGACGTTACAACAACTTCGGGATTGACAAAACTATCCGTGTACTTCTACAGGTTCAAGTCCACCACCATATAGAACAACGGAGAACAGAGTGAGACCTCTCGTTAGCATACGGGTTAGCATACGGGTTAGCATATGCACATGTCTTACTCGGGGGAGACGTTACAACAACTTTGGGATTGACAAAACTATTTGTGTACTTCTACAGGTTCAAGTCCATCATCATATAGAACAACGGAGAACAGAGTGAGACCTCTCGTTAGCATACGAGTTAGCATACGGGTTAGCATACGCACATGTCTTACTTGGGGGAGATGTTACAACAACTTTGGGATTGACAAAACTATTCATGTACTTCTACCGGTTCGAGTCCACCATCATATAGAACAACGGAGAACAGAGTGAGACCTCTTGTTAGCATATGCTAGCATACGGGTTAGCATAAGCACATGTCTTACTTGGAGGAGATGTTACAACAACTTTGGGATCGACAAAACTATTCATGTACTTCTACAGGTTCAAGACCACCATAATATAGAACAACAGGGAACAGAGTGAGACCTCTCGTTAGCATACGGGTTAGCATTCGCACATGTCTTACTTGGGGGAGATGTTACAACTTTGGGATTGACAAAACTATCCGTGTACTTCTACAGGTTCGAGTCCACCATCATATAGAACAACGGAGAACAGAGTGAGACCTCTCGTTAGCATACGGGTTAGCATACGGGTTAGCATACGCACATGTCTTACTTGGGGGAGATGTTACAACAACTTTAGGATTGACAAAACTATCTGTGTACTTCTACAGGTTCAAGTCCACCATCATATAGAACAACGGAGAACAGAGTGAGACCTCTCATTAGCATACGTGTTAGCATACGGGTTAGCATACACACATGTCTTACTCGAGGGAGATGTTACAACAACTTTGGGATTGACAAAACTATCTGTGTACTTCTACAGGTTCAAGTCCACCATCATATAGAACAACGGAGAACAGAGTGAGACCTCTCGTTAGCATACGGGTTAGCATACGGGTTAGCATACGCACATGCCTTACTTGGGGGAGATGTTACAACAACTTTGGGATCGACAAAACTATCCGTGTACTTCTACAGGTTCAAGTCCACCACCATATAGAACAACGGAGAACAGAGTGAGACCTCTTGTTAGCATATGCTAGCATACGGGTTAGCATACGCACATCTTACTTGAGGGAGATGTTACAACAACTTTGGGATTGACAAAACTATTCGTGTACTTCCACAGGTTCAAGTCCACCATCATATAGAACAACGGAGAACAGAGTGAGACCTCTCGTTAGCATATGGGTTAGCATACGGGTTAGCATACGGATTAGCATACACACGTCTTACTTGGGCGAGATGTTACAACAACTTTGGGATTGACAAAACAGGTTCAAGTCCACCATCATATAGAACAACGGAGAACAGAGTGAGACCTCTCGTTAGCATACGGGTTAGCATACGGATTAGCATACGCACATGAGTGAGACCTCTTGAAGATGGAAAAGGGTTCCAGGAATGGAGAACTAAAACCAGGACATCAGTTCTAACCATACCTGGTCAGTGGAGATAATGGTCCTTTTGTGACACGACTGAAATGCAGTGGAAATGTTCTTTCGGGGGCCGATTCGGTGAATATTAACATTTGTATCATTCCCAAACTTTTATGCCACGACTGTATGATGCATTAAAAGTGGACTTTTGAACATGGAAAAAGGGTTCGAGGACTGTAGAACTAAAACCAGGACTGCAGTTCTAACCATACCTGGTCCCCTCTGTTGGGTAAGGTCTGGCACTTGATCTTTTCTTTATATCGAATGCTGAGCTGCTCCTGCTGTTGTGTGCGTCTCTGGACGAGGACAAACAACAAATATCCGATTTGTTTCGTGAGTAACAAATACTATGGAAGTACTAACGGGATCAATTATAGGGGGTACTAGTCTAGTTCCATGTGGCACACCACACCACAACACACCACAACACAGAGTTAGTTGATGAGTCCTGGAGGAGGGTTAGGCTCTAAGAAGGATGCTAAGGTCCCTTTACCTTTCTCCAAGCCGGGACTGGTGCCAGCCGCACTGGCTCAAGGGGTTTGGGCGGGGAGGGGGGCAAAAGGCAGTCCAGATTGGGTAGAGAATCCCCCTTTGTGGTTGTGCAAAGAAGAGGGGCGTGGACCGTGGTCAGCGATGGAGTGATGAAAAATAATAATAATAATAATAATAATAAGGCACAAAGAAACGACTGATGGATGAAGGGATGCAACATACAGAAGGTTTTCAAAATAAAAGTCATGCTCAGAGAACACAGCATATAGTAGTGGTAATAGTGTTTATGTACACGATGCAATAAAGGTATAATATTTTTTTATTATTATTATTCAATTATTAATTATTTTATTAAAGGATTATTAAAGGATTATTAAATGATTATTAAATGATTATTATTATTAAATGATCATTATTAAAATTAGTGTTAATAAAAATTATTATTTTATTAAAGGATTATTAAATTATTATTAAATGATTATTATTATTAAATGATTATTATTAAAATTATTGTTATTTAAATTATTATTATTATTAAATTATTATTATTAAATTATTATTATTATTATTATTATCGCTGTATTGATAGTAGTAATAGTGTTTATGTACATGATGCAATAAAGGTATAATACAAAATTATATTTTATTATTATTATTATTATTATTATTATTATTATTAGTAGTAGTAGTAGTAGTAGTAGTAGTAGTAGTAGTAGTAGTAGTAGTAGTAGTAGTAGTAGTAGTAGTAGTAGTAGTAGTAGTAGTAGTAGTTGTTGTAGTAGTTGTTGTAGTTGTTGTAGTTGTAGTTGTTGTTGTAGTTGTAGTTGTTGTAGTTGTAGTTGTTGTAGTTATAGTAGTTGTAGTAGTAATAGTTGTAATTGTTGTAGTTGTTGTAGTAGTAGTAGTAGTTGTTGTAGTAGTTGTTGTAGTAGTTGTTGTAGTTGTTGTAGTTGTAGTTGTTGTTGTAGTTGTAGTTGTTGTAGTTATAGTAGTTGTAGTAGTAATAGTTGTAATAGTTGTAATAGTTGTAATTGTTGTAGTTGTTGTAGTAGTTGTAGTAGTTGTTGTAGTTGTAGTAGTTGTTGTAGTTGTAATAGTTGTAGATGTAGTAGTTGTAGTAGTTGTAGTAGTTGTAGGAGTAGTAATAGTTGTAGTTGTAATAGTTGTAGTTGTAATAGTTGTAATAGTTGTAGTAGTTGTAGTTGTTGTAGTTGTTGTAGTAGTTGTAGTAGTTGTAGTAGTTGTAGTAGTTGTAGTTGTTGTAGTTGTTGTAGTTGTTGTAGTTGTAGTAGTAGTTGTAATAGTAGTAGTTGTAATAGTTGTAGTTGTAGTAGTAGTTGTAATAGTTGTAGTTGTAGTAGTAGTTGTAGTAGTAGTAGTAGTAGTAGTAGTAGTAGTATTACCACCACTATAATACTAGTAGTAATAGTGTTTATGTACAAATACATATCTACCTATACTAGTAGTAATAGTGTTTATGTACACGATACATATCTGCCTACCATATTAAGATATGCCTTTATTCGTCCCTCAGTGGGGAAATTTTTTGACTTTATTATATTTTATATATATTTTTTATAAGTTTCTCATATTACAACTATTAAAAAATAGCATGTTTTTTAATATTTCATGTTTTATAGCGTTGTTGGTCTCTAATATGACGGCTTTATTAGGAAAAATATTTTTCCTAGTAATATTAATTAATTATTATAAAAATAAAAAAATATTTATAAAAAATATTATAAAATTATTTTTTCTCCACTTACATTACATATTATTTTTTTTCTTTTTACTTTTTTCCCATAATATTTTCTAATAATAAAATTGTAATATTAATTTATATGATGAATTAATTTATATAATAATTTTTTTATAATTCCAGCAGTCAACAAAATCAAATTCCCATCATTTTATTACAACTTTTTGATATTCAATGCGCTCATAACTTACTGGTTCTATTTGGTCTATTTGGTGGCAATATTGCAAATAATAATAAATAATATTGCAATAATATTGCAAATATTGCAACACTATATCGTGGGATGTATTGTACCACATCAACAGTTGACACTTGTCCTTTTTACGCGTCAACAAAGACGCCATTGTTGTTATGAACCTCGCCTACATGGAACGGGAACAATACTCCGCCTGACTAACGTCCATTCCCGAGTGCATCCCATGAAAACAAAAGCCGACGTCTCATTGGCTGGATGGAAAACCGGCGCACATCCACCTATGCTTACCTGACGTTTGAGTCCCGAGGACTGAGCGGGAGCGTTTTCCTCGAACTTGGCGAGCAGCTGCGTAGCCATGACCTTGACTTTGTTGTTGTTCCCGATGGCAGAAGGATCCATCTTTCGCTCGGACAACGCAGTCGCTACGACGACGTGGCTGTCTTCACGACCAGCCTTGGACGCTTCCTCCTGACCAAACATGGAAACACATTTTATTCATCTCCATATTGGATTAGACGTTTCTTTAAATATCATTAAAAAAAAAAAATTTTTTAATGAAAAATCAGCAGTCATAATTATATGAGAATATCATTATTTTAGTAGCATGAAGTTGAAATGTTAGTGTTTTCAAGTCTTCATATTATGAGATACAAACAACAAATAAAGTTTATATATATATATATATATATATATAATTATTCCCATCATTTGTTATAATAATAAAATTATAATAATAATTTATATAATTAATAAATTTATGTATATTTTTTTTTAATTCCAGCAGTCAACAAAATCAAACTCTGATCATCCTATCATAGATGCATATCTACCTACCATATTTTCACTTTATTATATTATATATATATATATTTTTTATAAGTTTCTTATATTACAACTATTTAAAAAATTGCATTTTTGTAATATTTAATGTTTTATAGTGTTGTTGGTCTCTAATATGATGACTCTATTAGGAAAATATATATATATATACATATATGAAATAAAAAAGAAAAAATAAATAAATAATAAAAAAAAATACAAAAATGAAAATACAAAAAATGAAATAAAAAAGAAAATAAAAAAATAGCTACAAACAACAAATAAAGTTGTAATTTTTAGGGGAAAAAATGCTCCAATTTTACAACAGTAAATTTTAGTAGAAAAAACAACAAGAAATAGTCATAATTTTACAAAAATGACATACTTTTAATAGCATAATGTTGAAATATATATAAAAAATTGTCTTAATATTATGAGAAGCAAAAAATAATGTTGGAATTTTTTCTTTAACATTAAAGCTATTTTTATTTCATATATATAGTTTTTATATGTATAGTTTTTTCCCCTAAAAATTACAACTTTATTTGTTGTTTGTAGCTATTTTTTAGCTACAAATAAATATGTAAATGTAAAAAAGAAAAAAATGCTCTTATTTTACAACAGTAAATTTTAGTAGGAAAAAACACGAAATAGTCAAAATTTACAAAAAGCAATTTTTTTTCCATATATAAATATGAAATTAAAAAATAGCTTTTTTCTTTAACATTAAAGCTATTTTTATTTCATATATATGAAATAAAAAATAGCTCTAATTTTAAGGGGAAAAAAGTCTATTCTTTCCTTATTATGAACTCCATGTGTTGTTCCACAAAATATCAAATTGTCATTTTTCATCTCGGACACCCATTCCCTACTTACACTAATTTCCATAATCTCATACCATATTCATATTTGTCCACAGCAAAAGAACCTAAGGAAAGTTCCTCATGGATCCATCCCGACTCACCTCTTCAGACTGGCTGGTTTTCCTTCTCTTCCCTAAACCGTCCACGCCCTTTTCTTTTTTGTCCTGCTGATGAAATGTCATGAAAGTTATTGCAACATCATATTTCATAAAGATATTATGGGATGTCGGGGCTCTGACCTTGGGGTTACGCTTCCTGGAGATGGCGATGCTCTGGCCAAGCTTGCTGAAGAAGGAGATGGGAGATTTGGTGCTCGCCATGAGAGCCGCCTTGTCCTCTGGACTCAGGTTTTGGTTATCTGGACAGACAAAAATAGTAGATAACAGAATGAGGATGAGGAAAAGGTTCCGCTAAATTATTACAAGTATTTACAAAATAAACATTAGTAAAATTTGTTTAAAATCAGCAGTAATTTTACACAAATAAAAACAAAATATTGAGAAAAAAAATAAATTGTAGTTGTGATTTTACAAGAATAACATAAAATCAGCTATAAAGTCAAAATATCAACAGCATAAAGTTGAAATACTTTGTTATTTTTAAGTCGCAATATTAAATTAGAAAGTTAGAATATTATGGGAATAAAGTGAAAATACTCTGGAATTTTTAAATCGATTTTAAAAGAAGTTTTGGAAAATTAGGTTGAGAAAAAATATATAATATAATAATATCAATAATAAAAATTATAATATAATATATATAATATAATGTAAATAAAAAGTTAGAATATTATGGGAATAAAGTGAAAATACTATGGAATTTTTAAATCAATTTTAAATATAGTTTGAAATTTAGTTCTAAGTTTTGGAAAATTAGGTTGAGAAAAAATATTATATAATAATATAAATTATATAAATTATAATATATATAATATAATATAAATAAAAAGTTACAATATTATGGGAATAAAGTGAAAATACTACGGAATTTTTAAATAAATTTTAAAAGAAGAAATACTTGTAAAAAGATTATAATGGAAAATAAAGAGTAGAAAATAGTGTTAATATTAAAGAAAGAAATGTGTTATTTTCTATGTAATATTATGTAATTTATGGAAAACTTGGTTATAATATTCAGTGGATAAAGTCAAACTATTAAGAGGAAAAAGTTGTATTCTACAAGGAAAAATTAGAGTTGAAATATAGTTCTAAGTTTTGGAAAATTAGGTTGAGAAAAAAATATAATAATATAAATTATAATATATTATATATATTATAATATAAATAAAAAGTTAGAATATTATGGGAATAAAGTAAAAATACTACGGAATTTTAAAATCAATTTTAAAAGAAGAAATACTGATAAAAAAATTATAATGGAAAATAAAGAGTAGAAAATAGTGTTAATATTAAAGAAAGAAATGTGTTATTTTTTAAGTAATATTATGTAGTTTATGGAAAACTTGGTTATAATATTCAGTGGATAAAAGAGGAAAAAAAGAGGAAAAAGTCATATTCTAAGAGGAAAAATTAGTTGAAATATAGTTCTAAGTTTTGGAAAATTAGGTTGATTTTATAATATAATAATATAAATTATAATATAATATAATATATATAATATAATATAAATAAAAAGTTAAAATATTATGGAAATAAAGTGAAAATACTACAGAATTTTTAAATCAATTTTAAAAGAAGAATGTTGAAAAATTTATTTAAAAAGTTATAATTTCATTTGATTTCAGAAACTCATAAAGGAAAATAAAGAGGAGGAAATAGAGTGAATTATGCCCTGAATTCTGCCTGGCACAGCAGTAGAACATTTCTATGACGTCACAGACGGCACAGACAGCCTCTCACCTCCGGGTGGCACTGTGTCCTTGAACATCTCGTAGAACTGGCTGAGGTACATGACCATGGAAAGCTTGTCGGGCTCCACAACAGAAGACATCTCCTTGCCCGTCATGCAGGGTGAGATGCCAAATTCTCTCTCCGCCAAGTCAAATCCCAACTGGTTGTTCTTTTCCTGGTCTCGCTCGTCCAGACGCTCGAAGTCACTGAAGGCAGCAAAAGGGAAAACAATCAAATTCAATAACAAAACCAACAAAAACTGCTTTGAAAAGAAAATAAATCATAACTTAAAAGCCTGGAAAGACACGGCATTGGACCGTGGGGAGCCAAAGCGCGGGCCGGAATTGTTTTATCATCATCCCACAGCACATTCTAAACATTTAATTTAACAAGACAAGACAAAAATAAAAAAAAATCAGCAGTTATTTTACTTTATTAAAGTCAAGATATTAATGGAAATATATTTTAGACAATAATATTCCAACATTAGGAAAACAAAGACCAGCCTTTTATTAGCATAAAGTTGGAAATATTCAAGAAAAAAAAAAGACGGTAATGAAAAAAGTTGTAATTTTAGGAAAAATTGGGAATAACATCCAAATATTATGGCATTAAAGTCATAACATAAAAAAAAAGTTGGAATTCTTAGGAATTGTGTCCAAATCCGAACACAATGAATCAGGATTTGCAGTTAACAAAAACAATTATATGCATGCTAACTGGAAGGAGACATTATCCCAGGGGTGTCCAAAGCGCAGACTGGGGGCCTTTTGTGTACCCGCAACCGTTTTTGTTTTGTTTTTTTCAGCAGTAATTTTACACAAATAAAGTAAATAAATAAAATAAATAAGTAAAATAAATAAGTAAAAATATAAAATATAAAATATAAAATATAAAATATAAAATATAAAATATAAAATATAAAATGTAAAATATAAAATATACAAATATACATAAATGAGTAAAAAAAATATTGAGAGAAAAAAAGTTGTGATTTTATGAGAATATCAGCTATAAAGTCAAAATATCAAAAGCATAAAGAGCATGAAATACTTTGTTAAAGAAGAAATCGGTTATGTTTAAGTCGTAATATTAAATTAGATTGAAGAAAAACTTTGAATATTATGGGAATAACGTGACAACATTACGGAATTTTTAAATCAATTTTAAAAGAAGAATGTTGAAATGTGTATGAAAGTTATAATTTCATAAACTTATAATCAAGTCAAAATATCAAGAGCATAAAGTTGAAATAATTTGTTAAAGAAGAAATCGGTTATTTTTAAGTCGCAATATTAAATTAGATTGAAGAAAATTTATTATAAATTATTGAAAAACAAGATTATAAAGAGAAAAAAATAATAATTTGAAGTGAATAATCTTGTAATATTATGAGGAAAAATAATGTTATTTGCATGGAGTTGAAATGTTTAAGAAATATTGAAGAAAAAAATATCTATATTTTTAATTTTTAAGTTGTAATATGATGAGAAACAAAGACAGAAAATAAATAATAAAAATAATTTAATGATTTATTATTTTTTTTATTTGTAATATTTAATTAAATAAATAATAATTGATAAATATTCATTAATATTTATTATTATTTGTTATTATTCATTTATATATATATATATATATATATATATATATATATATATATATATATATATATATATATATATATATATATATATATATATATATATATATATATATATCCATCACAATGCTGTTATCTACAAGAGAATCGCTTAATTTAATCGCTTAACTTAATGTCAGCTGGTCCTTTTGTGGCAGGGCTGAAATGCTGTGGAAATTTTTTTTTGTATTAAATTTTTTTGAAAATGAACATTGCTGTCATTCTCAAAACTTTTGGTCATACATCTCGTGACAAAATGGTGCAAAAAAAAATATGGTAGGCAATTTACTGTAAATATTAAAATATTATTACTGGAAGCGGCAAAGAAATTCCATTACTCGGCAATTACCTCAGAGTCCATATAAAAACATTAGCTTGTTCCATCGAGTACGGAATGCACTCTGCCTTTTCACATGTGTACATTTACCCCCCCCCCCGCCCCCCGCGCCCCCGCCCCACCCACCCCCCCAAAGCAGCTGTTACAGCACTAATAGCTCACAACATTAACTGCCATGTTCCTCCAAGAGGTCATTAAACTGCATTATGGCCGCGGTGCATTCACACGCGTGTATGCGAGCGAGGAAAAAACAGAAGTCGACGCCCTGTTCCGACACTCACATGAGATCTGGCCGGTATCGATGAATGAGCGCGCACAGGGCCAAGCCGCTCTTCCATGACATGGTGAGATCTTTAACGCAAACGTTCCGATATCCGTCCGTTTGTCGCTGGCACCAGTTGAGAAGTTTACTGGATCGAGCGATGGATTCTGAAGAGGCAGGAAGAGGAAAGAAACGATAAAACATAAAACAGCACGGCACGGCGCACACGCATGATATGGACAAAAATATTTGGACATTATTCAATCCCAACACAATAAATCAGGGGCCTTTTGTGACCCGCAACAGTTTTTTTTTTTGCAAAATAAACATTTAATTTATTAAATTTAATTAAAATCAGCAGTAATTTTACACAAATAAAGTAAAAATATTGAGAGTAAAAAAAGATGTAGTTGTGATTTTTACATAACATAAAATCAGCTATAAAGTCAAAATATCAAACGCATAAAGTTGAAATAATTTGTTATTTTTAAGTCGTAATATTAAATTAGATTAAAGACAAAGTTAGAATATTATGGGAATAAAGTGAAAATACTACAGAATTTTTAAATCAATTTTAAAAGAAGAAATACTTAATATTAAAGAAAAAAAAATTGTTATTTTTTTATGTAACATTATGTAATTTATGGAAAACTTGGTTATAATATTCAGTGGATAAAAGAGAAAAAAAGAGGAAAAAGTCGTATTCTACGAGGAAAAATTAGAGTTGAAATATAGTTCTAAGTTTTGGAAAATTAGATTGAAAAAAATATATAATAATATAAATTATAATATATTTAGTATAATATCAATAAAAAGTTAGAATATTATGAGAATAAAGTGGAAATACTACGGAATTTTTTAATCAATTTTAAAAGAAGAAATACTGATTAAAAAAAACTTATAATGGAAAATAAAGAGTAGAAAATAGAGTTAATATTAAAGAAAAAAAAATGTTATTTTTTATGTAATATTATGTAATTTATGGAAAACTTTCTTATAATATTCAGTGGATAAAAAAGGAAAAAAAGAGGAAAAAGTCGCATTCTACGAGGAAAAATTAGAGTTGAAATATAATATAAAATAAAATATAAGTTTTGGAAAATTAGGTTGAGAAAAAAATATAATATAAAAATATAAATTATAATATAATATGTATAATATAATATAAATAAAAAGAATATTATGGGAATAATGTGAAAATACTACAGAATTTTTAAATCAATTTTAAAATAAGAAATACTGATTAAAAAAAACTTATAATGGAAAATAAAGAGTAGAAAATAGTGTTGAGTAGAAAAAATTTGGTTGAGAAAAAAATATAATATAATAATATAAATAATATAAATTATAATATAATATATATAATATAATATAAATAAAAAGTTAGAATATTATGGGAATAAAATGAAAATACTACAGAATTTTTAAATCAATTTTAAAAGCAGAATGTAAAATAAAGAGTAGAAAATAGAGTTAATATTAAAGAAAGAAATTTGTTATTTTTTATGTAATATTATGTAATTTATGGAAAACTTGGTTATAATATTTAATGGATAATAGAAGAAAAAAAGAGGAAAAAGTCATATTCTACGAGGAAAAATTAGAGTTGAAATATAGTTCAAAATTTTGGGAAAAAAAATATAATGTTGTGGGAATAAAGTTATTGTATTACAAATACTATATAAATATAAATACATGGTAAAATATTCAGTATATGTGTAAAGCAAAGGTGACTTTTTAGCATATGTCCATTTCCTAAACATCAATATGAGTATATAATGCCCCCCCCCGACCCCCCCAGTCATGCTGAGGCTGTGCCGGGGCTCGTAAAGGTTTACCACCCATGACTCCATCGCCCATGAGTACCAGTATAAACCAGTTGATAAGGAAGCTAATGAGCCATGAAGGGTCAATTGTTTACGGCCATAAACCATAAACCACATGGGATGCGGGGATGCGGGGGCAGCGGGTGGCGGGTGGCAGAGGATGCGCGTAGCTCGAGCGCCTTCATGAATGAACGATGATGTGTAGAACGTGAACATAATGATAACCAACCATTCCTGGCCAACTTGGGCGTGGAGGAGTTGATCACGTTCTCGATTTCGATGCGCATCTCCGTGGACTCTCCCGTGTCCATGAGATGCCGTACCTGGAAGTCATTTCATGTCAAATTCAGTTTTTCATGATATGATGATTCGACAGTTTCACTGGTGCAGGGGTGTCCAAACAGTGTCCTGTACCCAGTGAGGGACACGCTCATACTTTGTATACCGTATTTCAGCTTGGACATGGAGGAGAAATATTTCACCCAATGGGATGATATTTTTAGAATTCAATTCGGAATTGTTTTCACCTAATATTTTTATTTTATTCTCCTAAAATTACAGCGGTTTAATTATTAATTATATAATTTATTTTTATTTTTATTTTTATTTTTATGATTTTTTTTTAATTCTCTTTATTATATTAATTTAATTAAATTTCCAACTATTTCAACATTTTCTTCTTGTAATTATGACCACAACCATATTTTCCAAAAATCACAACTTTGTTTTACATAATATTACAACTTTATATAAAAAAATATATATACCAAATGCTACTAAAAAATGACATTTTTTATGTTTTTTCTCGTAAAAGTGCAACTTGTCATCTCGTTAAAATACATCTTTTTCCCCCAACGGGATGATATTTTTAGCATTCAATTCGGAATTTTTAATTTTAATTTTAATTTTAATTTTAATTTTAATTTTAATTTTAATTTTAATTTTAATTTTAATTTTAATTTTAATTTTAATTTTAATTTTAATTTTAATTTTAATTTTAATTTTAATTTTAATTTTAATTTTAATTTTAATTTTTGTCTTAATATTTTGACGACCATTTTTAATGTCTTTTTTCTAGTAATTATAATATTAATAATTATAATAATATTAATAATTAATAGTACATTTGGCTTAATATTTCAAAAATGTTAATTAAAATATTCTTGCAAACTTTTGATCATTAAAATATTTTTTTTTCTATATTTTGACTTTATTCTCCTAAAATGCTTGCTGTTTTTTCAACTATTTCAACTTTCTTCTTGTAAATTGTCTTCTGTAAATATTACAACTTATTTATTATTTAAAAAATTAAAAAAATAATCATTAAATTATGCTTGCAAAATTTTGATCATTAAAATTCTACTTTTTTTTTACTTTATTCTCCTAAAATGTTTGCTGGTTTTTCAACAATTTCAACTTTCTTCTTGTAAATTGTCTTCCGTAAATATTACAACTTATTTAAAACATGTCTTTTTTCTTGATATTCCAACTTGATGTTACTAAGACTGCGGGCCGCACTTTGGACACCCTTGCACCAGCGAGTGCAGGATTCTGCTGCAAGTCACCTGGCTGGCTTTGAGGAAGTTGAGGCTGACGTTGGGGTAGCGGGTGGTCGGATCCACGCTGTACTGACTGAAGTTCTTGCTGACGTTTTCTGGTGTCGTCTGGGGCAGCAGACGGTAGATGCTCTCCCTGAGCGGGGGGTAAAATTTTTTATCATATCATATTCCAGGTATTCCTCAAAAAACATGTTTTTTTTTATATAATACCATTCACATTTTTAACTTATCTTTTATACATTTTAAGAAATTTTAGTTTTTGTGTTACTACCCCAACCTTCCATAAGTGGGTCAAAAATGACCCGGTCAGGTTGTTTTCTTGAAATATGTTTGTAATGAAAATTTTTTATAATTTCATATTCCAGGTATTCCTAAAAAAAACATGTTTTTGATATCATGCCGTTCAAATTTTTAAAAAATTTTTAGAAATTAAAAATTTTTTTTTTAATTTTTTAAGAAATTTTAAGAAATGTTAAGAAATTTTAGTTTTTGTGTTACTACCCCAACCTTCCATAAGTGGGTCAAAAATGACCCGGTCAGGTTGTTTTCTTGAAATATCTTTGTAATGAAAATTTTTTATAATTTCATATTCCAGGTATTCCTCAAAAAACATGTTTTTGATATCATGCCATTATTTATATTGCAGGAATAAAGTTTATATTATTTATATTATAATATTAACATCATATTCAAATATTATGATGATAAAATCAAAATATTAATCACAATAATCAAATCAAAATATTACGGAAATAAATAATAATAAATAGTTACTAAAAGGAAAAGTCAGTAAAATGGTATTCTACCAAAAAAAAATTCACATAAATTTCATCTTGGTAGCATACAGTTGAAATATTATTAAAATAATAGTTTTTTTTTAAGTACTATGATGAGAAACAAAAAACAAAATATTATGCGAGTAAAGTCAAAATATTACAAAAAGAAAATTCACAAAAATTAGTTAAGAAAAAAGTTGAAAAATTTGGAAAATCCCAAAATAAAACCGCAAAAATGAGCAAAAGCCTAAGGCCCAATATTAACATCATATTCAAATATTATGATGATAAAATCTAAATATTATGGAAATAAATAGTAATAAATAGTTACTGAAAGGAAAAGCCAATAAAATGGTATTCTACCTGAAAAAAAAATTTCACCTAAATTTCATCTTGGTAGCATAGAGTTGAAATATTATTAAAATAATACTGTTTTTTTTAAGTACTATAATGAGAAACAAAAAATATATATAATGGGAGTAAAGTCAAAATATTACAAAAAGAAAATTCACCAAAATTAGTTTAAAAAAAGTTGAAAATTTTGGAAAATCCCAAAATAAAACCGCAAAAATGAGCAAAGGCCTAAGGCCCAATATTAACATCATATTCAAATATTATGATGATAAAATCAAAATATTCTGGAAATAAATAGTAATAAATAGTTACTAAAAGGAAAAGTCAGTAAAATGGTATTCTACTGAGCATAGAGTTGAAATATTATTGAAATATTTTTTTAAGTACTATGATGAGAAACAAAACAAAACAAAATATTATGGGAGTAAAGTCAAATTATTACAAAAAGAAAATTCACAAAAATTAGTTAAGAAAAAAGTTGAAAAATTTGGAAAATCCCAAAATAAAACCGTAAAAATGAGCAAAGGCCTAAGGCCCAATATTAACATCATATTCAAATATTATGATGATAAAATCTAAATATTAATGAAATTGATAAAATCAAAATATTCTGGAAATAAATAGTAATAAATAGTTACTAAAAGGAAAAGTCAGTAAAATGGTATTCTACCAAAAAAAAAAAATTCACCTAAATTTCATCTTGGTAGCATAGAGTTGAAATATTATTAAAATAATACTGTTTTTTTTTAAGTACTATGATGAGAAACAAAAAAAAACAAAATATTATGGGAGTAAAGTCAAAATATTACAAAAAGAAAATTCACAAAAATTAGTTAAAAAATAAAAATAAAGAAAGTAAAAAAAGAGTTGAAATATTACAAAAAGAAAATTCACAAAAAATTGTTTAAAAAAAAGTTGAAAAATTTGGAAAATCCCAAAATAAAACCGCAAAAATGAGGCCCAATATTAATATCATATTCAAATATTATAATGATAAAATAAAAATATTATAGAAATACATTCCGCTACGATGCTCTCATCCTATTAGCAATAACAAAGGTGTGACCGATGCTTAAAATCACAGACGCGTATTTGCTCGTAAAACATTCCCGGATTAAGGGGGCGTGTCTGAATAGCAACGACATGCGTGTGTGTGCGTGCAGCCGCATGTCCCTATTGCGCAATCGTTCGAATTCGGGAGTATGTCAGTCCTCACCTCTCAGCCAGAACCTCTGCAGGAGTTTTTCCCTGAGCCCAGCTCTTCACCATCCACGCCGAGTCCATGGCTGCCAGGAACCCCCGAGCAATGCCGGTACCCATGGGCCAAAAGGGCTGGACAAAACATGGCGTTGAACTTCAACGACACCAATATGGCCGCAAAAAAAAGGTCATGTGACTAGAATAAAGCTCTCACCTCCAATAGGCTGTCTCCAACCAGCGCCACCAGCAGCTTGTGGCCGTTGCGCTGACGCACCATGGCGGCGTTCTCCGACGCGTACATGCACGTGAAGTCAAACATGGCGACATCGGGCTGGCCGTAGTGGTTGATGGCGAAATCCAGCGTGGGGAGCTGGTGGTTGGTGGAGAAATCGGCAGCCTCGCGGGCGTAAGACAAAAGGGCGACCTGGTCCACGTTTGCTCTGGACAGCAGCAGTTCCGTGTCTGCATAGTCCTGCAGGGATCGGGTAAGAAGGCTAGCCGTCAGGGCTTGGGGTCTACAGTATATTACATTAGGATGTCAGTACTAGAAATATACTACAAGTAGTAATACTGCATGGGATATTTGGAAAGAAGTGGCTAGCTAGCAACGCTAGTCAAACCTCCTCCACCGAGGAGCATACACTGAAAAACGAAAGGATTTATTTTATTTTATTTTATTTTATTTTATTTTATTTTATTTTATTTTATTTTATTTTATTTTATTTTATTTTATTTTATTTTATTTTATTTTATTTTATTTTATTTTATTTTATTTTAACATCATATTCAAATATTATGATGATAAAATCAAAATATTGATCAAATCAAAAATGATCAAATCAAAATATTATGGAAATAAATAATAATAGTAATAACTAAAGTAGTAACTAAACTATAGTAACTAAAAGGAAAAGTCAAAATAGTTTTAAAAAATCTATAAAACAACAATTGCAGAAATTGAAGAAAACACAGTTGTAATTTTACCAAAATATTAAAATATAAAATGGTATTCTACTGACTAATTTTTTTTTAACTAAATTTAATCTTGGTAGCATAGAGTTGAAATATTATTGAAATAATATCGTTTTTGTTTTTTTTAAGTTCTATGATGAAAAAAACCAAAATAATATGGGAATAAAGTCAAAATATTACAAAAAAAAATCACAAAAATTTGTTAAGAAATAAGTTGAAATATTTGGAAAATCCCAAAATAAAACTGCAAAAATTAGCAAATGCAAACATTTACACTAATTTGAGAAACAAAACAAAAACAAAATATTATGGGAATAAAGTCAAAATATTACAAAAACAAAATTCACAAAAATTAGCTAAGAAAAAATTTGAAATATGTGGAATATTCCAAAATAAAACCGCAAAACTGAGCAAAGTCCAAAGTTCATATTAATTTGAGAAACAAAACAAAAACAAAATATTATGGGAGTATAGTCAAAATATTACAAAAAGAAAATTCCCAAAAATTAGCTAAGAAAAAAGTTGAAATATTTGGAATATTCCAAAATAAAACTGCAACAATTATCAAAGGCCAAAGTTCATACTAATTTGAGAAACAAAACAAAAACAAAATATTATGGGAGTAAAGTCAAAATATTACTAAAAGAAAATTCACAAAAATTAGAAAAATTTGGAAAATCCCCCCAAAAAATCGCAAAAATTAGCAAAGGCCAAAGTTCATACTAATTTGAGAAACAAAACAAAAACAAAATATTACAAAAAAATTCCCAAAAATTAGTTAAGAAAAAAGTTGAAATATTTGAAATATTCCAAAATAAAACCGCAAAAACGAGCAAAGGCCAAAGTTCATATTAATTTGAGAAACAAAACAAAAACAAAATATTATGGGAGTAAAGTCAAATTATTACTAAAAGAAAATTCACAAAAAATTAGTTAAGAAAAAAGTAAAATAATGTGGAAAATCCCAAAATAAAACCGCAAAAAATAGCAAAGGCAAACGTTTATACTAATTTGAGAAACAAAACAAAAACAAAATATTATGGGAGTAAAGTCAAAATATTACAAAAAGAAAATTCACAAAAATTTGTTAAGAAAAAAGTAGAAAAATTTGGAAAATCCCAAAATAAAATTGCAAAAATTAGCAAAGGCCAAAGTTCATACAAATTTGAGAAACAAAACAAAAACAAAATATTACAAAAATTACAAAAAAAATTCCCAAAAATTAGTTAAGAAAAAAGTTGAAATATTTGAAATATTCCAAAATGAAATTGCAAAAACGAGCAAAGTCCAAAGTTCATACTAATTTGAGAAACAAAACAAAAACAAAATATTATTGGAATAAAGTCAAAATAATACAAAAAGAAAATTCACAAAAATTAGATAAGAAAAAAGTTGAAATATTTGGAATATTCCAAAATAAAATTGCAAAAATGAGCAAAGTCCAAAGTTCATACTAATTTGAGAAACAAAACAAAAACAAAATATTATGGGAATAAAGTAAAAATATTACAAAAACAAAATTCACAAAAATTAGCTAAGAAAAAAGTTAAAATATTTGGAAAATCCCAAAATAAAACCGCAAAAATTAGCAAAGGCAAACGTTTATACTAATTTGAGAAACAAAACAAAAACTAAATATTATGGGAGTAAAGTCAAAATATTACAAAAAAAAATCACAAAAATTAGCTAAGAAAAAAGTTGAAATATTTGAAATATTCCAAAATAAAATTGCAAAAACGAACAAAGTCCGAAGTTCATACTAATTTGAGAAACAAAACAAAATATTACAAAAGATTACAAAAAAATTCCCAAAAATGAGTTAAGAAAAAAGTTGAAATATTTGAAATATTCCAAAATAAAACCGCAAAAACGAGCAAAGGCCAAAGTTCATATTAATTTGAGAAACAAAACAAAAACAAAATATTATGGGAGTAAAATCAAAATATTAGAAAAAGAAAATTCACAACATGCCAGATGTCACTCTGCTTTCCTGTGGAAGTGGTCCAGGGACCGGGAAGGAAACTTTTCCATACTAAAACCTCCAGCGAGTGAGCAAGTGTGCTTAAGTTGGCTTGGTTAGACCATTAGCCCGGAGTAGCAGCAAACACACCGGAAACAATAGCAGCCCGTACGTACGTGCGTGCGGCTTTTTTGTTTACTCGACAGTCTAAATGATATTGGACATTTCACACACACAAAGCTCTTTGATCACTCACATGCAGAATGACTCCTTTCTCCAGCAGGCTTTGTTTTTTGGCAGTCATCACAAAGTAGTGCGTGTCATCCTTGTAGTAGACGATGTTTTCCAGGTCAATACCTAGGAGAGAGCCACGGAAAAAAAAAACGGATTGCTGCATTCCGAACAAAGTGTTTCTGTTGCGGAATCAGACTGCTATGCCGTCGTCACCAGAGGACAAGAGAGGCAATTATGCGACACAGAACACCGGGAACATGGTCACGTCAGCAAAACCTCAGAGTTCATCAAAGCTTTGGAATTCTACGGACAAATCGGTGTGCTTCCAGATTCCTGGAATTTTGTGGGCACCTAAGTGGTCACATACCTGTCGCTTCTCTGAGGTCTTGAAAGAACTTCTGGTTGAAGATGAAGGCCACGCCGCTGATCTCTTCCACCTTCGCCTCTGCTGTCGTGTTCCTGTTGATGAAGTTGGCCGTGATGGCGATGGCCAGCTTTCCACGGAATTCCTTACGGCGAAAACCTGATTAGATGACAAAGACAGTTTAGACAGAGCCGGAATATGAAAAACAAACAAAATAAGGTTGCAATTGTTGCAAATGAGGCTGGGAATGCAGTAAAGATCTGCCGGGAATGATAAGATAAGATAAGATAAGATAAGATAAGATAAGATAAGATAAGATAAGATAAGATAAGATAAGATAAGATAAGATAAGATAAGATAAGATCAAATCAAATCAAATCAAATCAAATCAAATCAAATCAAATTAAATTAAGAAAGCAGGAAGTGAACAAATGTAACAAATGAATGTAATGAAATAAAACCACATCTAGACAAACAACCATTCACACTCACATTCATACCTATGGACAATCTGGAGTCGCTAATTAACCTAGCATGTTTTTATTTTTGGAATGTGGGAGGAAACCGGAGTACCCGGAGAAAACCCACGCATGCACCGGGAGAACATGCAAACTCCACACAGAGATGGCCGAGGGTGGAATTGAACCCTGGTCTCCTAGTTGTGAGGTCTGCGCGCTAACCTCTCGACGGCTGTGCCGCTTTATTTAATTTTATTTTACTTTTTTTATTTAATTTTATTTTATTTAATTTTATTTTACTTTATTTTATTTTACTTTATTTTACTTTATTTTACTTTATTTTACTTTATTTTACTTTTACTTTAGTTTACTTTACTTTACTTTACTTTTACTTTATTTTACTTTTACTTTATTTTATTTACTTTATTTTATTTACTTTATTTTATTTACTTTAACTTTATTTTATGTTACTTTATTTTACTTTTACTTTACCTTTTACTATTTACTTTACCTTTTACTTTATTTTACTTTACCTTTTACTTTATTTTACTTTACCTTTTACTTTACCTTTTACTTTACCTTTTACTTTTACTTTACCTTTTACTTTTACTTTACCTTTTACTTTATGTACTTTTACTTTATTTTATGTACTTTTACTTTATTTTATTTGCTTTTACTTTACTTTAACTTTATTTTATTTTTACTTTAACTATTTGATTTTTACTTTAACTATTTGATTTTTACTTTATTTTACTTTAACTTTATTTTACTTTAACTTTATTTTATTTTTACTTTACCTTTTACTTTACCTTTTACTTTACCTTTTACTTTACCTTTTACTTTACTTTACTTTACTTGTCCCGTACCAAAGTACGAGGTGATATGACCATACAATGACATTATGTGTACCATAGTAACTGTCAATATTCCATGGATCACAATGTGGAAATGCAGTTTTTTCTTGAAATATATTCACCTTTTTAGCATTAGCCAATATCGAGCATCTCTAAATAATTCAACACATTAAATGGGGAATCTGATTTAAAAAATTATTTTGAACTGTACAGCATATTAGCGATATATTTTATCATAATAACCAACAACAAAAAAGTCAAATAGGATTCAAAAACATGAGAAAGTGTGACTGGGAGTGTTTGTATTTTATTTAGGGAGTGTATGTAATACTTGAGTCCCAAACAAAAGAGATGCAGACTCGCCTGGTAGTGTGTTTCTCCTTCCGTCTGCTCCAATGATGACGTCAAACTCCAGCTCGTTGACAGGGTGTGTCCTGGGGTGAACCTCGGCCCTCCAGCCTATCCCTGTGAACACACACACAATGCGTCATCACATAGATACGTACGTACGTATGTATGTAAGTAACATCATTGGCAGCTGGATAAAGTGTTCTTTAACCAAAACATACGTTTGTGGGAACAGCGTGTGGACTCACTTTCACTCTCCTGGTCTTCGGGAGGTTCGATGAGCCCCTTGAATTCGACGTTGACATGGATTTCGATGCCCAGGAGGAGCGCGACTTTGAGCAGCATGAGTTGAAGCTGACGAATACCTACGACACAAAGACAACGACTTTTTTTTTTTTACACTCTTTGAGTGCATCCCATAATGACTTCCCAGTTCCACATGTCCGAAAGGAGTAGGAAGAAGCAAAGCTTATTAAATCCTACCCCTCCATCTGGTACTTTTACAATCAGTAACTGTTATATTTGTTCACTTCCTGCTTTCCTAATATAGGTTGTTATTAAATTAAATTAAATTAAATTAAATTAAATTAAATTAAATTAAATTAAATTAAATTAAATTAAATTAAATTAAATTAAATTAAATTAAATTAAATTAAATTAAATTAAATTAAATTAAATTAAATTAAATTAAATTAAATTAAATTAAATTAAATTAAATTAAATTAAATTAAATTAAATTAAATTCACAGTTCCACATGTCCAAAAGGAGTAGGAAGAAGCAAAGCTTATTAAATCCTACCCCTCCATCTGGTACTTTTACAATCACTAACTGTTACATTTGTTCACTTCCTGCTTTCCTAATATAGGTTAAGTTTTTAAATTAAATTAAATTAAATTAAATTAGGAAAGCAGGAAGTGAACAAATGTAACAATTACACAGTACCACATGTCCAAAAGGAGTAGGAATAAGCAAAGCTTATTAAATCCTACCCCTCCATCTGGTACTTTTACAATTAGTAACTGTTACATTTGTTCACTTCCTGCTTTCCTAATATAGTTAAAACAATTTTTAATTTAATTTAATTTAATTTAATTTAATTTAATTTAATTTAATTTAATTTAATTTAATTTAATTTAATTTAATTTAATTTAATTTAATTTAATTTAATTTAATTTAATTTAATTTAATTTAATTTAATTTAATTCAATTCAATTCAATTCAATTCAATTCAATTCAATCCCTGTTCCCAACTGCTATGGCATAAGATCTGGGTTTGATTCTCAGTCACTATTAATGGTAATGGTAATGGTTTTATTTCATTTGAACATGCATCCGATTACAATTGAGTGCATCCCATAATCAGTTCCCAGTTCCACGTGTGCGAAAAGGAGTAGGAAGAAGCAAAGCTTATTAAATCCTACCCTTCCATCTGGTACTTTTACAATCAGTAACTGTTATATTTGTTCACTTCCTGCTTTTTAATTTAATTTAATTTAATTTAATTTAATTTAATTTAATTTAATTTAATTTAATTTAATTTAATTTAATTTAATTTAATTTAATTTAATTTAATTTAATTTAATTTAATTTAATTTAATAAATTCTTCCACAAAGTGTACATCAATCAGTTAACAAATGTTACTCACTGATATGATCGATGGCACCGGCGCAAAATTTTCCGTAAAACTTCTTGGCCCCGAGGCCCCGGAGGTCCTGAATGGTGAAGGGCCAAAGGTGCAGCACGTTGTTCCTGGAGAAAGCGTCCCTCTTCTCCAACAGCACCACTTTGGCCCCCAGGAAGGCGAGTTCGATGGCTGTTCGTAGGCCGCATGGCCCCGCCCCAATGATCAGACACTAGCAACAAGGTTTGATACAAAATAAAAATCAGTCATAGGAAAAAATTATTCGCTAGCTGCAATGGGGTCTTTGTGTGGGGGCGGCGTCCAAATTATTAATTCGGATTAATTCTGGATCTCGACATTAAAAAATGCCTTGGTTCTGGTCCCAGTTGAACTGGAAGACGTAGCCAGAGACCGGAAAGTCTACACTGAAATGACCGCCCTCACGACCGGGACCCGGATAAATAATAAATACAAGACGATGGATGGATAGATGGGTCATTGACAGTTCTGACTCTACAAAAAAAATCAGTCATAGGAAAAAATTATATAAAAATACTTTGGATTTGTAAAAGCTAGCTTCAATGGGGTCTTTTTTGTGGGCGGTTTTCAAATTATGGGGCCTTGGTTCTCAGTCATAAAAGGGTATCCCATTGAGAGGACCCTGGTGAGGTGGGTAGGGTATCTCGTCCGGATTAATTCTGTATCTCGACATTAAAAAAACGCCTTGGTTCTGGTCCCAGTTGAACTGGAAGACGTAGCCAGACACCAGAAAGTCTGCACTGAAATGACCGCCCTCATGACCGGGACCCGGATAAATAATAAATACAAGACGATGGGCGGATAGATGGGTCATTGACAGTTCTGACTCTACAAAAAAAAAATCAGTCATAGGAAAAAATTATATAAAAATACTTTAGATTTGTATAAGCTAGCTTCAATGGGGTCTTTTTTGTGGGCGGTTTTCAAATTATGGGGCTTTGGTTCTCAGTCATAAAAGGGTATCCCACTGAGAGGACCCTGGTGAGGTGGGTAGGGCGTCTCGTCCGGATTAATTCTGTATCTCGACATTTAAAAAATTCCTTGGTTCTGGTCCCAGTTGAACTGGAAGACGTAGCCAGAGACCGGAAAGTCTGCACTGAAATGACCGCCCTCACGACCGGGACCCGGATAAATAATAAATACAAGACAATGGACGGATAGATGGGTCATTGGACAATTCTGACTCTACAAAAAAAATCAGTCATAGGAAAAATTTATATAAAAATACTTTAGATTTGTATAAGCTAGCTTCAATGGGGTCTTTTTTGTGGGCGGTATTCAAATTATGGGGCTTTGGTTCTCAGTCATAAAAGGGTATCCCATTGAGAGGACCCTGGTGAGGTGGGTAGGGCGTCTCGTCCGGATTAATTCTGGATCTCGATATTAAAAAACGCCTTGGTTCTCGTCCCAGTTGAACTGGAAGACGTAGCCAGAGACCGGAAAGTCTACACTGAAATGACCGCCCTCACGACCGGGACCCGGATAAATAATAAATACAAGACGATGGACGGATAGATGGGTCATTGACCGTCCTGACTCTGACTTGATAGAAAACTACAACAGAACCATAGACAGATCAAACAACGGTACATATTTGGGTTGGAATCTGGTTGGAATCTGCATGGGGTACCTTGGAGTTGGTACAGGCGCGGCCCTTCTTGTACTCCTTCTGGCTGGCCCGCTTGTCTAACTTGGCCCAAAGAGCTTTGGCCTTCCAGTAGTTGAGTTTGGATTTGAGCTTGTGGTAAAAGACCCTGTATTCGGTGGGCTTGACTTCCAGATGCTCGCACAGCTCCTGGAAGGCCTTGAGAGTTCCCTTGCATGTGGTGGCCTGGACGAAGCTGTCGAACAGGACGTGGGATCGGTTGAGCCCTTTTCCGCCGCTTGCACCGACGCTTCCATCCCCCATGGTCCAGACTCGCACCAAGCTGATAGGGCCCTACAACCCCCTCCCACCCCCCGCCCCCACAGGGGTCCCTGGGTCCGATA
Organism: Doryrhamphus excisus; assembly: GCF_030265055.1. Classification (NCBI taxonomy): domain Eukaryota; kingdom Metazoa; phylum Chordata; class Actinopteri; order Syngnathiformes; family Syngnathidae; genus Doryrhamphus; species Doryrhamphus excisus. The sequence continues at coordinate 18,752,975 of NC_080476.1, forward strand.
CCAGCCCCGGATGATGCAGTCGGTTTCTCTCTTCGAGGGGAAGGCTCTAACTCCCCGCCTCAGGCATTTTCATTCTGTCAGGGAAGAAAGAAAAATAAACTAAGTAACTATTTTACTGATGCGAAACATTGAAACATTTTCCCACGACAGCCATTGTTAGCCAGCTCGTATTAACTCGTTTTCTGGTGCTACAATGCAATTATTTTATTTTATTTTATTTTATTTTATTTTATTTTATTTTATTTTATTTTATTTTATTTTATTTTATTTTATTTTATTTTATTTTATTTTATTTTATTTTATTTTATTTTATTTTATTTTATTTTATTTTATTTTAAGTTTATTTTAGTTTAGTTTAGTTTAGTTTAGTTTAGTTTAGTTTAGTTTAGTTTAGTTTAGTTTAGTTTGTTTTAGTTTAGTTTAGTTTGTTTTAGTTTAGTTTAGTTTGTTTTAGTTTAGTTGTTTTAAAATAAAATAAAATAAAATAAAATAAAATAAAATAAAATAAAATAAAATAAAATAAAATAAAATAAAATAAAATAAAATAAAATAAAATAAAATAAAATAAAATAAAATCACAAATATTTTACTGAACGAAAACATTTGGCTTCTCAAAACTATATGCATTCAAAAGAGTAATACATTTGCATCGTTTTGCAACCATTTTCTTTTTTTAAATTAAATTTAATTTAATTTAAAAAAGTTTAGTTTAGTTTAGTTGTTTTAAAATAAAATAAAATAAAATAAAATAAAAAATATTTTACTGAACGAAAGCATTTGGCTTCTCAAAACAATATGCATTCAAAAGAGTAATACATTTGCATCGTTTTGCAACCATTTTCTTTTTTTAAATTAAATTAAATTAAATTAAATTAAATTAAATTAAAGAAACACCAACCATTGAAAAATCAAGAGCAATTTGCTGGAAAATGTACAACAAACAGCTCTAATCAAAAGTAAAATAAAACAATTTTACAAGAATAAACTAATATGAGGAAAAATAATGTTATTTTAGCAAACAAATGCGAGATAACAAATTAAGAAACATAAATGAAATTGTAATTTTTGGACAATTAGATTGGGAAAAGTTCCTAAATACACGAGGAACTGGAACTGTCCTTTGTGCCAATAGATGCCAATCACACGAAGCGGGGATGTTAAGAGTGGCCTATTTTTTTTGGATGCGCTATTTTTGATGATTTTGTTAAGCCGGTGTCTTATAAAGAGAAACTACAACATTTGTATCGATCAAAACCAAATGACAACTTAATGCCTCTGTGGCAAATTCGCAGCGGGTAGAAAAACAAGCCTTTCCCTGTGTGCCGTTCTGGTGACCACAACCATAAATGTAATGATGGTGTTTATGACACAGTTGTGTGAACAGGCAGTAAATCCCACACCATGAAACAGAGGGCACTGCAGCTGTAAAATGACAAACCATGCTGACATACGGAAGGATGAAGCCACTCATTTCTACCATTTTGACGAAGGAATCACAAAATGGACAAGAAAAAACAGGCAAAATTTGCCAAAATGTGTACCGTATTTTCTGGACTATAAGTCGCTCCGGAGTATAAGTCGCACAAGGCCAAAAATGCATAATTATGTAGAAAAAAACGTATATAAGTCGCTCCACAGTATAAGTCGCACAAGGCCAATAATGCATAATAAGGTACAAAAAAAACATATAAGTCACTCTGGAGAACAAGTCGCACAAGGCCAAAAATGCATAATTAGGTAGGAAAAAAAACATCCATAAGTCGCTCCGGAGTATAAGTCGCACAAGGCCAAAAATGCATAATTAGGTAGAAAAAAACATATATAAGTCGCTCCAGAGTATAAGTCGCACAAGGCCAATAATGCATAATTAGGTACAAAAAAACATACATAAGTCACTCTGCAGAACAAGTCGCACAAGGCCAAAAATGCATAATTAGGTAGAAAAAAAACATGTATAAGTCGCTCCAGAGTATAAGTCGCACAAGGCCAAAAGTGCATAATTAGGTAGAAAAAACATATATAAGTCACTCCGGAGTACAAGTCGCACAAGGCCAAAAATGCATAATTAGGTAGAAAAAACACACATAAGTCGCTCTGGAGTATAAGTCACACAAGGCCAAAAATGCATAATTAGGTAGAAAAAAACATACATAAGTCGCTCCAGAGTATAAGTCGCACAAGGCCAATAATGCATAATTAGGTACAAAAAAAACATACATAAGTCGCTCCGGAGTATAAGTCGCACAAGGCCAAAAATGCGTAATTAGGTAGAAAAAAACATACATAAGTCGCTCTGGAGTGCAAGTCGCACAAGGCCAAAAATGCATAATTATGTAGAAAAAAACATATATAAGTCACTCCGGAGTATAAGTCGCACAAGGCCAAAAATGCATAATTAGGTAGAAAAAAAACATATATAAGTCGATCCAGAGTATAAGTCACACAAGGCTAAAAATGTATAATTAGGTAGAAAAAAACATATATAAGTCGCTCTGGAGTATAAGTCACACAAGGTCAAAAATGCATAATTAGGTAGGAAAAAAAACATCCATAAGTCGCTCCGGAGTATAAGTCGCACAAGGCCAAAAATGCATAATTAGGTAGAAAAAAACATATATAAGTCGCTCCAGAGTATAAGTCGCACAAGGCCAATAATGCATAATTAGGTACAAAAAAACATACATAAGTCACTCTGCAGAACAAGTCGCACAAGGCCAAAAATGCATAATTAGGTAGAAAAAAAACATGTATAAGTCGTTCCAGAGTATAAGTCGCACAAGGCCAAAAGTGCATAACTAGGTAGAAAAAACATATATAAGTCACTCCGGAGTACAAGTCGCACAAGGCCAAAAATGCATAATTAGGTAGAAAAAACACACATAAGTCGCTCTGGAGTATAAGTCACACAAGGCCAAAAATGCATAATTAGGTAGAAAAAAACATACATAAGTCGCTCCAGAGTATAAGTCGCACAAGGCCAATAATGCATAATTAGGTACAAAAAAAACATACATAAGTCGCTCCGGAGTATAAGTCGCACAAGGCCAAAAATGCGTAATTAGGTAGAAAAAAACATACATAAGTCGCTCTGGAGTGCAAGTCGCACAAGGCCAAAAATGCATAATTATGTAGAAAAAAACATATATAAGTCACTCCGGAGTATAAGTCGCACAAGGCCAAAAATGCATAATTAGGTAGAAAAAAAACATATATAAGTCGATCCAGAGTATAAGTCACACAAGGCTAAAAATGTATAATTAGGTAGAAAAAAACATATATAAGTCGCTCTGGAGTATAAGTCACACAAGGTCAAAAATGCATAATTAGGTAGAAAAAAACATACATAAGTCACTCCAGAGTATAAGTCACACAAGGTCAAAAATGCATAATTAGGTACAAAAAAAACATACATAAGTCGCTCCGGAGTATAAGTCGCACAAGGCCAAAAATGCATAATTAGGTACAAAAAAACATATATAAGTCGCTCCAGAGTATAAGTCATACAAGGTCAAAAATGCATAATTAGGTACAAAAAAAAACATACATAGGTCGCACTGGAGTATAAGTCGCACAATGCCAAAAATGCATAATTAGGTAGAAAAAAAAACATGCATAAGTCGCTCCGGAGTATAAGTCGCACAAGTCCAAAAATGCATAATTAGGTAGAAAAAAAACATATATAAGTCGCTCTGGAGTATAAGTCGCACAAGGCCAAAAATGCATAGTTAGGTTAAAAAAAAAACATACATAAGTCGCTCCACAGTATAAGTCGCACAAGGCCAAAAATGCATAATTAGGTAGAAAAAAACATGCATAAGTCGCTCCGGAGTATAAGTCGCACAAGGCCAAAAATGCATAATTAGCTAGAAAAAAACATATATAAGTTGCTCCAGAGTATAAGTCGCACAAGTCCAAAAATGCATAATTAGGTAGAAAAAAAACATATATAAGTCGCACTGGAGTATAAGTCGCACAAGGCTAAAAATGCATAATTAGGTCGAAAAAAAACATACATAAGTCGCTCTGGAGTATAAGTCGCACAAGGCCAAAAATGCATAGTTAGGTTAAAAAAAAAACATACATAAGTCGCTCCACAGTATAAGTCGCACAAGGCCAAAAATGCATAATTAGGTAGAAAAAAACATGCATAAGTCGCTCCGGAGTATAAGTCGCACAAGGCCAAAAATGCATAATTAGCTAGAAAAAAACATATATAAGTTGCTCCAGAGTATAAGTCGCACAAGTCCAAAAATGCATAATTAGGTAGAAAAAAAACATATATAAGTCGCACTGGAGTATAAGTCGCACAAGGCTAAAAATGCATAATTAGGTCGAAAAAAAACATACATAAGTCGCTCTGGAGTATAAGTTGCACAAGGCCAAAAATGCATAATTAGGTAGAAAAAAACATACATAAGTCGCTCCAGAGTATAAGTCGCACAAGGCCAAAAATGCATAATTAGGTAGAAAAAAAACATATATAAGTTGCTCCGGAGTATAAGTCACACAAGGCCAAAAATGCATAATTAGGTAGAAAAAAACATACATAAGTCGCTTTGGAGTATAAGTCACACAAGTCCAAAAATGCATAATTAGGTAGAAAAAAATATATATAAGTCGCTCCAGAGTATAAGTCGCACAAGGCCAAAAATGCGTAATTAGGTAGAAAAAAACATACATAAGTCGCTCTGGAGTGCAAGTCGCACAAGGCCAAAAATGCATAATTATGTAGAAAAAAACATATATAAGTCACTCCGGAGTATAAGTCGCACAAGGCCAAAAATGCATAATTAGGTAGAAAAAAAACATATATAAGTCGATCCAGAGTATAAGTCACACAAGGCTAAAAATGTATAATTAGGTAGAAAAAAACATATATAAGTCGCTCTGGAGTATAAGTCACACAAGGTCAAAAATGCATAATTAGGTAGAAAAAAACATACATAAGTCACTCCAGAGTATAAGTCACACAAGGTCAAAAATGCATAATTAGGTACAAAAAAAACATACATAAGTCGCTCCGGAGTATAAGTCGCACAAGGCCAAAAATGCATAATTAGGTACAAAAAAACATATATACGTCGCTCCAGAGTATAAGTCATACAAGGTCAAAAATGCATAATTAGGTACAAAAAAAAACATACATAGGTCGCACTGGAGTATAAGTCGCACAATGCCAAAAATGCATAATTAGGTAGAAAAAAAAACATGCATAAGTCGCTCCGGAGTATAAGTCGCACAAGTCCAAAAATGCATAATTAGGTAGAAAAAAAACATATATAAGTCGCTCTGGAGTATAAGTCGCACAAGGCCAAAAATGCATAGTTAGGTTAAAAAAAAAACATACATAAGTCGCTCCACAGTATAAGTCGCACAAGGCCAAAAATGCATAATTAGGTAGAAAAAAACATGCATAAGTCGCTCCGGAGTATAAGTCGCACAAGGCCAAAAATGCATAATTAGCTAGAAAAAAACATATATAAGTTGCTCCAGAGTATAAGTCGCACAAGTCCAAAAATGCATAATTAGGTAGAAAAAAAACATATATAAGTCGCACTGGAGTATAAGTCGCACAAGGCTAAAAATGCATAATTAGGTCGAAAAAAAACATACATAAGTCGCTCTGGAGTATAAGTCGCACAAGGCCAAAAATGCATAGTTAGGTTAAAAAAAAAACATACATAAGTCGCTCCACAGTATAAGTCGCACAAGGCCAAAAATGCATAATTAGGTAGAAAAAAACATGCATAAGTCGCTCCGGAGTATAAGTCGCACAAGGCCAAAAATGCATAATTAGCTAGAAAAAAACATATATAAGTTGCTCCAGAGTATAAGTCGCACAAGTCCAAAAATGCATAATTAGGTAGAAAAAAAACATATATAAGTCGCACTGGAGTATAAGTCGCACAAGGCTAAAAATGCATAATTAGGTCGAAAAAAAACATACATAAGTCGCTCTGGAGTATAAGTTGCACAAGGCCAAAAATGCATAATTAGGTAGAAAAAAACATACATAAGTCGCTCCAGAGTATAAGTCGCACAAGGCCAAAAATGCATAATTAGGTAGAAAAAAAACATATATAAGTTGCTCCGGAGTATAAGTCACACAAGGCCAAAAATGCATAATTAGGTAGAAAAAAACATACATAAGTCGCTTTGGAGTATAAGTCACACAAGTCCAAAAATGCATAATTAGGTAGAAAAAAATATATATAAGTCGCTCCAGAGTATAAGTCACACAAGGTCAAAAATGCATAATTAGGTAGAACGATGCGGACCGCTAACCGCCGCCGTCATGCTAGCACCAATTTGTTTTAAAAGGCTACACTACTGGAGAGCATAGCTCAAGCTAAATGGATAATTTAGCTAATGAAGCTCATGGATAATAAAAGAGACAGCAAAAAGGCGGAGAGAGGCCGACAAAGTGTGTGATGAAATTGTGATGATTTTAATTCCCAGGAGCGGGAGGAGGATGTCGGCTGTTTAATTTCATCAATAGTCATTCTGTGTGAACAAATATTATTTTCTCTTTACATGCTAGTGTGTGCTAAAGCTAAATTACGCTAAATTAAAAGGTAACAAATAAACATAACATTGTTTCTATTGCTACCAGTAGCACCAGAATACAACAACAAAATGTTTATCTACCACAGTGTCCAAAATAGCTGAGATGACTGCGGTGTGCTTTGGTGTGTATCCTTAAATGGCATTGTGTCCCGCCGGGCTGATGCCGCCAGGGCGCCCAACGGGGGGGGGACTCTCTTCCTGCACCTCTCAGCTAACGGTCGAAAATTCCAAGCAGGCGCGGCAGCTTATAAAAGTTGCATATTTTCACAGAAGGAGAGGTTTTAGCGGAATATTAGGGCCATAAAATGTGCTCACGGCTACACCCAGTTGTACAGTTGAAGTATTAATGCAACCATGACTGTAGTCTATTTATACACTGCCTGTACTAGGTCACTCTAACCAAGTGGGACTCTCAAGGACTCAAACATTTTTTTTTTACAAATAGGCTAGTATATGAATATTTCATAGTCGCGGATATAGCAGCATATTTTAAACAATATGTTCGAATAAAATGTAGATAGAATGAAAATAATATTAGTTATCACTCTTATATCCATTTGCTTAGACAATAGAAAGTGTTTGAATGTGCTGAAGAAGAAATGTTCCCGTGACTGATCAGAGACCCCCAGCGACCCCCCAGCGACCCCCCAGGTCCTGGAGGTGCCTGGATGCGCCAACACCAACCCTGCAGATGTTCATGTTAATCCTGCAAGAATGTGTCAAGATAAGAACTTATAAAACAATAAAAGTAATTACTCTCACAAATTAAAATTAAAATTAAAATTAAAATTAAAATTAAAATTAAAATTAAAATTAAAATTAAAATTAAAATTAAAATTAAAATTAAAATTAAAATTAAAATTAAAATTAAAATTAAAATTAAAATTAAAATTAAAATTAAAATTAAAATTAAAATTAAAAAATACTTTTACAATCAGTAACTTAAATTTTTCACTTCCTGCTTTCCTAATATAGTTTAAGTTGTTTTTATTTTATTTTATACTCGAGTTTCAATTAAAATTAAAATTAAATTTTTTTTTTACTCTGTTGGTTACATCACAACCTGATAAAGGTATCAGATGGACTGGCTTCAAAGATTTACTTTACGGGTATCAGATATAATTAATAATAATAATAATAATAATAATAAAAATAATAATAAAAATAAAAATAAAAATAAAAATAAAAATAAAAATAAAAATAAAAATAAAAATAAAAATAAAAATAAAAATTAAAATTAAAATTAAAATTAAAATTAAAATTAAAATTAAAATTAAAATTAAAATTAAAATTACAATTAAAATTACAATTACAATTAAAATTAAAATTAAAATCTCTTTGTGTCCTATTAACACACAGGCTGACTATGAATGTGCAGATATACTCAATTAGAAGACTGCTTACAACAGTCCTAATAATAAAGAAAATGTCAAAATCAGCACGTGTCATTCATAAAAACCAGAGCAGGCACGGCAACTATGCAGCCAAAAATGCCTGAACCACAAGAGGAATGAAGGAAGCATGCTGGAACACTGACACACAGCCCCGCTATGCTATGCTATGCTATCAATAGCACACGCCGCTTGCTCCCTACATCTTTCATGGAAGTAGACCGTTGTCTTGTTCGTTTGCATTGACTCCCTGGAAGGGTGCGGAGGCACGGTTACATGGCTCCGGTTACCCGGACACTCCAGTCCTCGGTTCGCACTGAACGGGGATGTGTAATCAGACACTATAGCCGACAAAGTAGAACCTAGTCCGGTCATTGTCAAGACCACACACAACAAAAAGCAAGAAAAATAATAAGAATAATAACAAGGATTTTTGCATTTCATTTTATTTACTATGAAAAATAAAAATAAAAATAAAAATAAAAATAAAAATAAAAATAAAAATAAAAATAAAAATAAAAATAAAAATAAAAATAAAAATAAAAATAAAAATAAAAATAAAAATAAAAATAAATTATTATTTTTTTTACTCTGTTGGTTACATCACAACCTGTTAAAGGTATCAGAGGGACTGGCTTCAAAGCTTTACTTTACGGGCATCAGATATAATTAATAATAATAATAATAATAACAATAATAATACCAATACCATTTGGTCTGTCTTGTGGCCAACTGAATATTCGATTAATCGAAAAACAGGCTTCGGGTGACTCTACAAAGAAAATAATCATGACTTGCAGCCTGACTATAATGTAAATAAATACTAGCATTTATGGTTTGTTTGCATTATTCTACGTTGGAAACTTCCAGCTGGGTTATGACCCATCCGGACTTGCCTTCATTGGCCGTCTTTTCCTGTATCCTGTCATCTAACGGCTGCCAATTCCACTGCTTTTTGTAGCCCGGTGGGGGCTGACTCAACTGGAAGTCATTCCGGTCCTGATAGACAACCAGAAATTGGTTCAAGTGAGTCAGGGTTTTGCATAATGACCGCTTGGATCTGCATGAGCCAAAGATGGCGTCGACTTATCGACATCAATCTGGACTTCAGTGCCTGCACGAGACGAGGGATGCATCTTGGGAAAACAATTAGCTTCTGGCTTAAGAAGGATTTCAAAAGTGTGAAATTCCAAAAGTAAAGCCAAATTTATCTTTCATACCATTAAGGGAAAGAATTTTCCACATTTTTGTCCCAGGTCACTGTTGTCTCAACTGCACCATTAGCCACTCTAATTGTGGGGGGGTCGAATCCAACAGAGGTAGGATGGGGGCAGTTCAAAAAGGAATACTGGAAAATTCAACAAATAAACTAAACTAAACTAAACTAAAATAAAATAAAATAAACTGAAATAAACTAAACTAAACTAAACTGAACTAAAAAAAAATAAAAATAAAATAAAATAAAATAAAATATAATTTCCTCCCACATTCTAAAAACATGCTAGGTTAATTGCCGACTCCAAATTGTCCATAGGTATGAATGTGAGTGTGAATGGTTGTTTGTCTATATGTGCCCTGTGATTGGCTGGCGACCAGTCCAGGGTGTACCCCGCCTTACGCCCGAAGACAGCTGGGATAGGCTCCAGCACCCCCCGCGACCCTCATGAGGAAAAGCGGTAGAAAATGAATGAATGAATAAACTAAACTAAACTAAACTAAACTAAACTAAACTAAACTAAACTAAACTAAACTAAACTAAACTAAACTAAACTAAACTAAACTAAACTAAAACTAAACTAAAACTAAACTAAACTAAACTAAAAATAAATGAATAAAATAAAATAAAATAAAATAAAATAAAATAAAATAAAATAAAATAAAATAAAATAAAATAAAATAAAATAAAATAAAATAAAATAAAATAAAATAAAATAAAATAAAATAAAATAAAATAAAATTTCCTCCCACATTCCAAAAACATGCTAGGTTAATTGCCGACTCCAAATTGTCCATAGGTATGAATGTGAGTGTGAATGGTTGTTTGTCTATATGTGCCCTGTGATTGGCTGGCCGCTAGTCCAGGGTGTACCCCGCCTCTCGCCCCAAAGACAGCTGGGATAGGCTCCAGCACCCCCCGCAAAGCGGTAGAAAATGAATGAATAAAGTTTAAAAAGGAGTACTGGAAAATTCAACAAATAAAATAAAATAAAATAAAATAAAATAAAATAAAATAAAATAAAATAAAATAAAATAAAATAAAATAAAATAAAATAAAATAAAATAAAATAAAATAAAATAAAATAAAATAAAATAAAAAGGAATACTGGAAAATTCAACAAATAAAATAAAATAAAATAAAAATCTGTTGCACCGTCCTTGCATACATGCATTTCTGATGCCGCTTATGCTGGAACCTATCCCATCTGTCTTCAGGCAAGAGTCGGGGTACAGCCTGGGGCCTTGTAGGGGGGCGCAGAAGCTCTTAGTGTCCCACTCACACACAGACTGACGATGACTATGCAGTCCGTCAACAAAACATACACAGATATTAGGAATTTCTTTGCAAAAGAGGACAATATGTAGTACTTTTGAGTCCTCAGAAGGCACAGATTTATCAGGTAAGTGTACATTTAAATCTCCATGGTAAATTCTAAATTCTAATTCCGATGTTAGAGCGCAGCAGGGCGCATCATGCAACACCACTAAGCAGTTATTGACTCATGCAGATTATGGCAGAAAGCCAATATTAGAAACACCCAACAAGCAGTGCAGCGACAAGATCGGCACAAACAATTGAAGCCAAATGTGGCCCGCGGGACACTAGTTTGAGGCCCCCGCCTTGATATGAAAGTTTAATGTTAGCGCGGCCCCGCGCAAGTTTGATATGGATGCTGTATGGTATCATGTACCCAGAAAAAATTATTACGTTTGATTAATGTTCATGTTAAAGGTTAAATAACTGTTAATAGTTATCCTCCCTGTCAGTGTGGAAGTGGTAAGTTTTTGGCGATTTAAGTTGAAAGGAAATAACTTGAAGGCTACCGTTTAGGTCGCTAGCTCTCTAGTTTGCGAGTTAGCATGTGTCTCAAGACCCTGCAGTTGCGCAATATGTTGTAAATAAAAAAAGTATAAATGTGACTATAGTCGTGTTTTGTCATGTCTACAGGGCTCTAATAATGCTTTGTTCATTTTAATCTGAAAAAAATAATTTGTCTACCCACCAACTATATGTGGTTTCTTAAGTTTTTATTATTATTATTATATTTATTTATTTATTACTGATTGATTGATTTTCTTTATTCTTGATTTATTTATTTTTCATCTTATTTTGTGCAGAAAAATAAAAATTAAGATATTTGAGAACAGTGGAATGTTTTATCGGAGTTTTTATTGTAGAAAATCGGAACCAAAGCACTGAAAAAGTTTGCATATTTTTCTGTTTTTAATAAATGCGTTGTTTTTTTTTTGGAAAACCTGATGCGGCCCAGCCTTACCCAGACCCTAGCTCTAGTGCCCCCCCCCCCCAGGTAAATTGAGTTTGAGACCCCTGTCTTAAACAAAAGCTAAACCATTTTGTATAAAAATGCATTGAATGTAATAACTGCATGCAAATGTATATATTTACTGTACTGTATAGTACTTCCAGCAATAAAACAACTCAAGTCATGCAAAATATCCAACAATACCATTATGGAATTAATAATAATAATAAGAATAATTAAAAAATAAGCATTTATCCCTTAGTAGAAGCCACCCTGACTGAAAATAATACCGCAGCCACTCAAGGACTTCCATGCTAACCCAACCCGTCCCGTTTGAGAACACCCGACTAGCAAACACTAACATATAGCATTATTATTTTTTTAATAACAATAACAATTTAATGTCATTGTCGTTGTTGGAGCTCATGAATTAAACACACCGTGACGTCTGCGAACGTGTTCGAATCCCAGGAAACCTGGAAGAATGTTTACTTACTAGTCAATCTGCGGGTGCGAAAAGACGTAATCTTACCTTGTGTGATTATAATCCACTCATTCGTATCGTAGCGTAGGAGAAGCCATTTTTTTGCTAGTTAGTCCACGTTTAACTTCGCAAAAAAAAGAAAAAAAAGCCACAATGTGAATGAACGAAGCAAAAGGAGACCAAGAGGCGCAAGCTAAAACAGGCGCAGAGGAGAGAAGGCGCAACTTGAAACTGACAAGAGGAGGATCGGTCGAAACCATCGCGGCGGCAAGGTGGGGGGTGACGGATTAAAGGTAGACAAAACAAAACGTCATGAGACTATTACAGATTATTTAAACGTCATTGGGATGACACCTCCGACTCCAATAAGATGTACTTTTGACGTTAGCATGAACCGAAATGCTCTACACACTCACGTTTTATTTTAAAGATAAAAATCCTGCACCCGCATAGTTCATTGGAGCGGACCAACATGGTTTAACATCCTTTAATCCGATTGGTCCATTACAGCGTGACGTAGCAGCGCTGCTGCCCACGAGGAAAATTAAAGGAAAACACCACAATAATAAAAAATAATAGTATAGTATTAATAATAATATACTTTAAATAGTTTTCAGTATTATTTTTACACAATATTGAAAACATTGTGAATGTATAAAAACTAGTGTTTGATATAACAATGATAATAATAATATAAAAAATAATAGTAATAGTAAATAACAATAGTAAATAGTAAAAATAATAAAAAATAATAACAGTATTAATGATAATATACTTTAAATAGTTTTCATCATTATTTTTACACAATATTGAAAACATCGTGAATATATAAAAAATAGTGTTTGATATAACAATGATAATAATAATATAAAAAATAATAGTAATAGTAAATAATAATAGTAAATAGTAAAAATAATAAAAATAATAACAGTATTAATAATAAGATACTTTAAGTAGTTTTCAGCATTATTTTACACAATATTGAAAACATTGTGAATGTATAAAAATAGTGTTTGATATAACAATGATGATAATAATAACATAAAAAATAATAGTAAAAGTAAATAATAATAGTAAATAGTAAAAATAATAAAAATAATAACAGAATTAATGATAATATACTTTAAATAGTTTTCAGCATTATTTTTACACAATATTGAAAACATTGTGACTGTATGAAAAATAGTGTTTGTTATAACAATGATGATAATAATAATGTAAAAAATAATAGTAATAGTAAAAATAATAACAGTATTAATAATAATATACTTTAAATAGTTTTCAAAAGACATTAGCATTATTTTTACACAATATTGAAAACATTGTGAATGTATAAAAAATAGATTAGTTAGATATAACAATGATGATAATAATAATGTAAAAAATAATAGTAATAGTAACTAATAATAGTAAATAGTAAAAATAATAGTAAATAATAATTAAAAAAGTGTTTTTATTTTTCCTTGTGATATAATGCAACAAATAAAATCATGGTCATTATTATTAGGTATTAAATACATTTTATAAAATAAGTATATAAAATATTTAAAATAAAATAAAATAAAGAAGTGTCACCTATCTGTTTGTAGCACACAGAAGCTCTGATATTATGATACTTATACTACAGAAAAATTGGATATTACTCCCAGCAACCACCCAGGAGTCCAGATATTAAATTCAGATGACATATATAAAGCGATAATAAAAGATTATGGTCATAAACGTGCTGGCTGCTTCCAGGGAAAAGGTCATGCGAGTGTCGTGACTGCGGCTTGGAATGAGCTACAGCAGTACAAGCTGCTATGTGATGCAATTAAGATGATGATAGTAATTATTATTATTATTATTATTATTATTATTATTATTACTAACTCCATCTACTAAATTACTAAATGAGTCGCTTGGAACCGCAGTTTACTTCCGGCATCAGCGTTGACATCACATCATGCAAATATGGACATGAATCTTGGACATTTTTCATAGCTTACGTTAGCATAAGAATGTTATAGTGTTAAATACAACAAAATACTGCAAGTACTACATGTTATCATCAATGTACTTGTTCTTGTATGATCATAACAAATAATAAAATGTTGTTACAGGGGTTTTTTTAGGGCTTTGTAGTTGAAATAGGTGTGTTCCAATCATGTGCATAGTTAGCTAGCTCGTATTATTATTATTATTATTATTATTCATTCATTTATTCATTTTCTACCGCTTATCCTCACAAGGGTTGTGGGCGTGCTGGAGCCTATCCCAACTGGTGGCCAGCCAATCACAGGCCACATATAGACAAACAACCATTCACACTCACATTCATACCTATGGACAATTTGGAGTCGCTAATTAACCTAGCATGTTTTTTTTGGAATGTGGGAAAAAAACATTACATAAAAAAAATCCACACAGAGATGGCCGAGGGTGGAATTGAACCCTGGTCTCCTAGCTGTGAGGTCTGCGTTCTAACTAGACCTTTGTGCTGCCTTGTATTATTATTATTATTTTTATTATTATTATTATTATTAATTCATACATTTTCTACCACTTATCCTCACGAGGGTCCCAGGGGTGCTGGAGCCTATCCCAGCTGTCTTCAGACAAGAAGCGGTGTACACTCTGGACTGGTGGCCAGCCAATCACAGGGCACATATAGACAAACAACCATTCACACTCACATTCATACCTATGGACAATTTGGAGTCGCTAATTAATCTAGCATGTTTTTTGGAATGGGGGGAAAAAATGGAATACCCGGAGAAAACTCACACATGCCGAGGGTGGAATTGAACCCGGGTCTCCTAGATGTGCTAACCACTCGACCTTCGTGCAGCCCATTATTATTATTTTTTTTTTAGCTAGCTCGTATTAACTCCTTTCTGGTGTTAGAATGTTTTTTTATTTTTATTTTTATTTTTATTTTTATTTTTATTTTTATTTTTATTTTTATTTTTATTTTTATTTTTATTTTTATTTTTATTTTTATTTTTATTTTTATTTTTGTTTTTATTTTTATTTTTATTTTTATTTTATAGCTAGCTCGTATTAACTCCTTTCTGGTGTTAGAATGTTTTATTATTTTTATTTTTATTTTTATTTTTATTTTTATTTTTATTTTTATTTTTATTTTTATTTTTATTTTTATTTTTATTTTTATTTTTATTTTTATTTTTATTTTTATTTTTATTTTTATTTTTATTTTTATTTTTATTTTTATTTTTATTTTTATTTTTTATAGCTAGCTCGTATTAACTCCTTTCTGGTGTTAGAATGTACAAAAAAATGGAAATAAATATGTGTTCATGTTTCACATAAGGATTGGGAATGATGGCCAATATTCCCCCAGAAGTGCACTTCTACATCTATATAAGGTATTGCTTCATAACATAATTCCTAAGTTGTTGTTATTGCTCTTATCCGCACATGTGTTAGGTAAGGCTAACGTAAGGTTAGCACAACCTGAGCAATGACTGGTAATCCCGTCGCCGTGACAACAACAATGCTAAAAAATGCTAAAAAATGCTAAAAATATTAGCATGACCTGCTGCAGACTTCCCAACACTCGGTCGCCAGTTTTGCCACATGATGGCCGTGATGAAGCGGCGAAGGTGATGGCGGGCTCCATCACGTACGTAACAAAGGAATCGACATGATGTCATTCCTCAAATCTGTCACAAGTCACATGACCAAGCACGCTTGGCGATGCTCGCCGTCTGGAGAACGAGTCGAGTTAAAAAAAAATAATAATAAGTACTTACGATCGTGACGGGAAGACATTAGGAAGATTCCTGCTGGGATTTTGTCCTCCGTGTGTGTCCCCCCCCCCCCTCCTTCTTCTTCCGATGCTGCCTGGACCGGCGCTGGTTGTCATGGCGACCAAACCAAGAGGTGATAAACACGTGATCGTGTGTCTCTGCATGCTGATTGGCCGCACGCATTAGCGGCAGGGAGGGAGAAGAGAAGCAGCAGCAGGAGTGGTGAAAGGGGGGGGGGGGAGTTGTGATGTCACACGCCCACCCGTTCACAAAATGGGAGGGGTCACTGAAAGAACGCAGACACAATAGGTGTTTTTTTTTTTTTTTAAAAGGGCGGGGTTGAGTTTGGGATAATTCCGTTTGACCGACTGACTGACTGACTGACTGACTGACTTAGCGGCAGGCTGACTGCTGAGTCACGGCTAATAACTCATCAAGCTGTGCTGCAAATGTTTTTAAGTCTGACCCCCCCCCCCACCCACCCACCATGCACCGTAGCAAACTATTTATAGTTCTGCACACAACGGACTGTAAACGGACGCTAAACTGCTGTTGTTTTTTGTTGTTTTCGTTTATTTGCAGTCCGAGGTCAAGCACACAAAAATCCCAAATTTTTTGCATCCAAAAATGCAAAAATCCAAAAATGCCAGAAATGTTTCTGTCATGCAAAAATCAAAAAATGCAAAAATCCAAAAATGGCAGAAATGTTTCTGTCATGCAAAAATCAAAAAATGCAAAAATGCAAAAATCCAAAAATGCCAGAAATTTTTCTGTCATGCAAAAATGCAAAAATGGCAGAAATGTTTCTGTCATGCAAAAATCAAAAAATGCAAAAATCAAACAATGCCAGAAATGTTTCTGTCATGCAAAAATGTAAAAATGCAAAAATGCAAAAATGCAAAAATGGCACAAATGTTTCTGTCATGCAAAAATCAAAAAATGCAAAAATCCAAAAATGGCAGAAATGTTTCTGTCATGCAAAAATCAAAAAATGCAAAAATCCAAAAATGCCAGAAATTTTTCTGTCATGCAAAAATGCAAAAATGGCAGAAATGTTTCTGTCATGCAAAAATCAAAAAATGCAAAAATCCAAAAATGCCAGAAACGTTTCTGTCATGCAAAAATGTAAAAATGCAAAAATGGCACAAATGTTTCTGTCATGCAAAAATCAAAAAATGCAAAAATCCAAAAATGCCAGAAATGTTTCTGTCATGCAAAAATCCAAAATGGCAGAAATGTTTCTTTCATGCAAAAATGCAAAAATGTAAAAATGTAAAAAAGCAAAAATGGCAGAAATGTTTCTGTCATGCAAAAATAAAAAAATGTAAATATGGCAGAAATGTTTCTGTCATGAAAAAATCCAAAAATCCAAAAATGCCAGAAATGTTTCTGTCATGCAAAAATCAAAAAATGCAAAAATGCAAAAATCCAAAATGGCAGAAATGTTTCTGCCAATCCCTAAACATTATTTGGGATGTAATCATGTTTATTTATGACTGCATCATTTTAATACCCCACTTTAAATAAACTTTGGTAAGTTAGAACTTTATTCTCAGAACATTAGAACTTTTATCACAAAAAACATTAAATGATGTTATTTTTTTGTCATAATATTACAACTTCATTGTCATTTTTTTCTCTTCATATTTTCACTTTATTCTCATAAAATTATTTTTTTTAATTTCTGCTGAATTTTTCAACTACTTCAAAGTTTTTCTTGAATTTCTACGCTACTGCCCATTTTTTTCTCCTCATATTTTTACTTTATTCTCATTAAAAAAATTAATTTCTGCTGAATTTTCCAACTACTTCAAAGTTTTTCTTGAATTTACATGCTCTTGCCCATGTTTTCACTTTATTCTCTTAAAATTATTATTTTAAATTTTTGCTGAATTTTTCAACTACTTCAAAGTTTTTCTTGTATTTCCATGCTATTGTCCATTTTTTTTCTCTTCATATTTTCACTTTATTCTCATAAAATTATATATTTTTTAAATTTCTGCTGAATTTTTCAACTACTTCAAAGTTTTTCTTGTATTTCTATGCTTTTGCCCATTTTTTTCTCTTCATACTTTCACTTTATTTTCTTTTTTTTATTTCTGCTGAATTTTCCAACTACTACAAAGTTTTTCTTGTATTTCCATGCTCTTGCCCATTTTTTTCTCTTCATATTTAGTAAAATAATAATAATAATAATTTTATAAAATTCCTTTTCTTTTAATTTCTGCTGAATTTTTCAACTACTTCAAAGTTTTTCTTGTATTTTTATGCTATTTCCACTTTATTCTTGTAACATTATTAATTTTTCCTGAACTAAATTTTCCAAAAATTATAACTTTATTTGTTTTGTTTGTAGGCTTTTTTTGCAATTTTTTTTTTAAGATTTTGACTTTATTCTTGCAAAAATCAATTTACAAGTATTATCTTCAGGTAACGCATATCCATGAAGAACGCCAACCGTGAAAATGGGAATTGAAAGGAAGGAAAATGGGAATTGAACATGAAGCTGACAAAAAGCTGACAAAAGCTCCAGATCGCTGGAGGTACGAGTCCGTCTGCGGCCGGCCGGGCGGGCGGGCTAAATTTAACTGCATGCGTTTTTAGGACTGTGAGGACTGAAACAGGAACAGTGGTCAGGGTGCGGCCACACTGCAGATCCAGTTTCTGGATCCTTCACCGATTAGAAACCTGGTCTGTAAAAATCGAACCTAAAATCTAAAAAGGGGTCAGGTGACACCCGTGACCTTTTTCCTGATGTTTGGTGTCAAAGGGCTACTTTATGCTATGAAGTTATACAGTAGTACCTTGGTTAACATCCGCTCGGTTAGTGCTGTTTTTGGTTAACATCCGAAAATGTTGCCTTGGTTTGCAATCGCCCGCTTGGTTTGAGTTCAAAATGGGTACGGTTCGTCGTTGTTCGTTATCATAGTACACAAATGTTTGGAGATTTGAGCACCGGTTTCCTGATTGTGAGGCAGACATGCTAACCACTAAACCACTGCGCAACATAAATTTTTCATTTTTTTTTCATTCATTTTTGTTGTTTTTTTATATTTTTTTTCAACAATTTAAACTTTTGTCTTATAAATTTTCTACTCATGATTTTATATTGTAAATTTATATTCATAAAATTTTAACTTTTTCCGCAAATTTTCCCAATTTTTTTTCCAAAAATTACAACTTTTAAAAATGTATATACTGTATATATATTTATATTTATATACTTTATGCTACTAAATTTTTTTAGTTGTTTAGTTAATTTTAGTTTTAGTTAGTTTTAGTTTTAGTTTTAGTTTACTAAAATTATTTTTAATCATATCGTGACATTATTCTTGTAAAATTACAACTTTAAAAATTGTATATACTGTATATATATATTTATATTTATATACTTTATGCTACTAACATTTTTTAGTTGTTTAGTTACTTTTAGTTTTAGTTTTAGATTACTAAAATTGTTATTTTTAATCATATTGTGACAACATTATTCTTGTAAAATTACAACTTTTAAAACTGTATATACTGTATATATATTTATATTTATATACTTTATGCTACTAAAATATTTAGTTGTTTAGTTACTTTTAGTTTTAGTTAGTTTTAGATTACTAAAATTGTTATTTTTAATCATATCGTGACAACATTATTCTTGTAAAAGTACAACTTTAAAAAATGTATATACTGTATATATATTTATATTTATATACTTTATGCTACTAAAATATTTAGTTGTTTAGTTAATTTTAGTTTTAGTTAGTTTTAGTTTTAGTTTACTAAAATTGTTCTTGTAAAATTACAACTTTTTATTGTTAGATTACAAATTTCTTTCAATAGTTTGACTTTATTAATGTAAATTACTACTTTATTTTTGAATGAGCCAGGGGCCGATAAAAAAACTGCCGCGTGCCACAAATGGCCCTGAGGCCGCATGTTGCACACCCATGACATAAGGATGGGACAGTGCCTTGTTTGGATGTCAGAACTGACGTTGGAACGTCAAACTGACCATATGAGCGAATGTCCCCCACATTTGGTGCTCCATTGGGGGGCACGGGGGCCGGGGGGGCCGGGGGGCCGGGGGGCCTGGGGGGCGGGGGGCTTTAAACTCCGAGCCAACATGTGTTGACCAGAGTCGTGCGTATCTTGACTGTGATCCCCGTTGAAGAGCAAAGAAGGCTGATGCCAGGTCCGAGTGAAGTCAGCAGGGGGGCAGCTGCCGCCCGGGAACCCCCCCCCCCCCCCCCATCCCCGGTTGTGAATGACAGCTATTCATACCTCCCCCAGCCTCTTCTTCCAGCATCACATGAGCTTGGCCTCCTACTCGGCACAGCCTAGCATAAATTGTGAACACTGTGCCCCCCCCCTGGTGCCCCCCCCCCCCCCCCGCCCCATAGAGTGGAGCCCGGGTGGGACGAGGAGGAGGACGTGTATGGAGATAACGTGTACTGTGACCCTGAAGGACAGTGATTGTACACAAGAGTCATGATGATGTGATTTTCTTAGGAGGCCATTGTTCTCTGTAGGGACACAACAGTGAAAGCATTTGGGTTTTTGTAGTACTTCTAAAAACTCCTGCTTTACCGGGTGATCTAGGCTCCTCCCCTCATTATAGTGACCAATATGACGAGGTTGTGGGGACCTTTACATTTTTATCATTTATTTTTTATCAATTTCCCAATTCGTTTGTCGTTGTCACGGCGACGGGATTACCAGTCATTGCTCAAGTTGTGCTAACCTTACAAAACACATGTGTGTATAAGAGCAATATAAACAAAACAACTTGGGAATTAATGAAGCAATACCTTATATAGATGTAACACATCCCTTAAAGGGGAAGTGCACTTCTGGGGGAATATTGGCCATCATTCCCAATCCTTATGTGAAACATGAACACATATTTCTTTAAAATAAATAAAAATAAAAATAAAAATAAAAATAAAAATAAAAATAAAAATAAAAATAAAAATAAAAATAAAAATAAAAATAAAAATAAAAATAAAAATAAAAATAAAAATAAAAATAAAAATAAAAATAAAAATAAAAATAAAAATAAAAATAAAAATAAAAATAAAAATAACATAATAAGCAATAACAACAACTTAGGAATTAATGAAGCAATACCTTATATAGATGTAACACATCCCTTAAAGGGGACGTGCACTTCTGGGGGAATATTGGCCATCATTCCCAATCCTTATGTGAAACATGAACACATATTTATTTACATTTTTTTGTACATTCTAACACCAGAAAGGAGTTAATACGAGCTAGCTAAAAAAAAAAAAATAATAATAAAAATAATGGGCTGCACGACAGTCGAGTGGTTAGCACGCAGACCTCACAGCCAGGAGACCAGGGTTCGATTCCACCCTCGGCCATCTCTGTGTGACATGAACACATATTTATTTCCATTTTTTGTACGTTCTAACAACAGAAAGGAGTTAATGCGAGCTAGCTAAAAATAAAAATAAAAATAAAAATAAAAATAAAAATAAAAATAAAAATAAAAATAAAAATAAAAATAAAAATAAAAATAAAAATAAAAATAAAAATAAAAATAAAAATAAAAATAAAAATAAAAATAAAAATAAAAATAAAAATAAAAATTAAAATTAAAATTAAAATTAAAATTAAAATTAATAAAAGCTAGCTAAAAAAATATAAATAAAATAAAACATTTTTATCATTTTTTCAAATCATTTTTCCAATTCGTTTGTCGTTGTCACAGCAACAAGATTATTTAATGAAGCAATACCTTATATAGATGTAGAAGTGCACTTCTGGGGGAATATTGGCCATCATTCCCAATCCTTATGTGAAACATGAACACATATTTATTTCCATTTTTTGTACAGTATAACACCAGAAAGGAGTTAATACGAGCTAGCTATAAAAAAATAAATAAAAATAAAAATAAAAATAAATAAATAATAATAATAATAATAATGGGCTGCACGATGGTCAAGTGTTTTTTTTTTCACTTCTGGGGGAATATTGGCCATCATTCCCAATCCTTATGTGAAACATGAACACATATTTATTTCCATTTTTTGTACATTCTAACTCCAGAAAGGAGTTAATACGAGCTAGCTAAACAAAACAAAAAAAAATAATAATAACAATAATAATAATACCTTATATAGATTATATTTTATATAGAGTTAAAAAAATAATAATAATGGGTTGCACGACGGTCGAGTGGTTAGCACGCAGACCTCACAGCTAGGAGACCCGGGTTCAATTCCACCCTCGGCCATCTCTCATGTTCTCCCCGTGCATGCGTGGGTTTTCTCCAGGTATTCCGGTTTCCTCCCACATTCCAAAAAAAAAAAACATGCTAGGTTAATTAGCCACTCCAAATTATCCATAGGTATGAATGTGAGTGTGAATGGTTGTTTGTCTATATGTGCCCTGTGATTGGCTGGCCACCAGTCCAGGGTGTACCCCCTGGTGTACACACACACATACACACCAGTGTAGTACTACTCACAGTATCGAACGCTGCAATGCTTCTCTCTCTCCGCTTCGCTCTAAAGTACGAGCTGCAGTGCTGGAACTCTTGTCGCTATGCAAATTCCTGCCCCCCCCCCCCCCCCCCCCCCGAACCCCCCCCTCTCTCGACTTCCTCCTCCAAGGTCAGTGGCTAGAAGTGCTTATTTAACTCCTCCCTTCCTGGTTCTCCACTCCACGGCTCTTCTTAGTTGGTGGCCACTATCATGATCCAGATTAACTCCTTGTTGATTTACACTCATAAAACCCGGAGGTTGGAGACCACAGACAGGATTATTTGTGGTGGGGGAGGGGGGGGTGAAGTTGAAGGCATCTGCTCCTACAAGCACACATGTCAAGAATGCATGGAATGTGATGATCATGGATGTAAATCAAAAAGACGTTGATGTTGCAACATGACTTACACGACTTAGTTAATCCCTGTAGTTTGCCAATATGACGAGGTTGTGGGGACCTTTACATTTTTATCATTTATTTTTATCAATTTCCCAATTCGTTTGTCGTTGTCACGGCGACGGGATTACCAGTCATTGCTCAGGTTGTGCTAACCTTACAAAACACATGTGTGTATAAGAGCAATAAAAACAAAACAACTTGGGAATTAATGAAGCAATACCTTTTATAGATGTAACACATCCCTTAAAGGGGAAGTGCACTTCTGGGGGAATATTGGCCATTATTCCCAATCCTTATGTGAAACATGAACACATATTTTTTTTAATAAAATTAAAAATTAAA
Organism: Doryrhamphus excisus; assembly: GCF_030265055.1. Taxonomy (NCBI): domain Eukaryota; kingdom Metazoa; phylum Chordata; class Actinopteri; order Syngnathiformes; family Syngnathidae; genus Doryrhamphus; species Doryrhamphus excisus. The sequence goes on from NC_080476.1 coordinate 18,775,899, forward strand.
AATTAAAAATTAAAAATTAAAAATTAAAAATTAAAAATTAAAAATTAAAAATTAAAAATTAAAAATTAAAAATTAAAAATTAAAAATTAAAATAACATAATAAGCGTTAACAACAACTTGGGAATTAATGAAGCAATACCTTATATAGATGTAGAGGGGAAGTGCACTTCTGGGGGAATATTGGCCATCATTCCCAGTCATTATGTGAAACATGAACACATATTTCTTTAAAATAAATAAAAATAAAAATAAAAATAAAAATAAAAATAAAAATAAAAATAAAAATAAAAATAAAAATAAAAATAAAAATAAAAATAAAAATAAAAATAAAAATAAAAATAAAAATAAAAATAAAAATAAAAATACAAGCTAGCTAAAAAAATATAAATAAAATAAAACATTTTTATCATTTTTAAAAAAATCATTTTTCCAATTCGTTTGTCGTTGTCACGGCAACTGGATTATTTAATGAAGCAATACCTTATATAGAGAAGAATGCATGGAATGTGATGATCATGGATGTAAATCAAAAAGACGTTGATGTTGCAACATGACTTACACGACTTAGTTAATCCCTGTAGCTTGCCTGCAGGAAGAACAGGGGGTGGGGGTGGGGGGGTGGGGGGGTTAAACCATCTCGGACAACAACAAGGGGTGCATGGTCTTCACAAGAAAAAAAACATTGGATTATTTCCACACTGGAATTTGCGGTCCTGCAAAGAGTTTAGATCCTATAATGGGATTAGATGGAAGAAGCGTCTGATGGGATGAAAGCGGAATAGAATACAAAGCAGAAGAGATAAACATAAACAGAATTGTTGATATTTATCGCTACATAACCTAGCTTGAGCTTCTCTAGAAGGAAAAACGTTTCAACGCCACTAACTGTTTCAATTGGGAATTGTTACATCATGACAAAAAAAAAGGGAGTAACATTTTTCTTGGGATTTGCTGCCTCACTGTGGCGATTAGAGGTAATTACAGCAACATGCTTTCATAACTAGACAACAGTGTTTCCCATTTACAGTCCAGACCTAAAGTCTGGACTGGATTTAGACCAGGGGTCTCAAAGTCAATTTAATAGGGGGCCACTGGAGCTTGGGTCTGGGTGAAACTGGGCCGCATCAGGTTTTCCAAAAAAAACAAAAAACTAATTTATTAAAAAAAAATAAAATAAAAAAAACTTTGCTTTGGTTCCAATTTTCTACAATAAAACATTCCACTGTTCTAAAATATCTTACTTTTTATTTTTCTACACAAAATAAAATTAAAAATAAATAAATTAAGAATAAAAAAATCAATTAATTAAAATAAATAAATATAATAATAATAATAATAAAACAGCAAATAATAAAAACTTAAAAAACACATATAGTTGGTGGGTTATTAAAATTATTTTTTTTCAGATTAAAATGAACAAAGCATTATTAGAGCCCTGTAGACATAACAAAACAACTATACTCACATTTATACTTTTTTTATTTACAACATATTGCGCAACCGCAGCGTCTTTAGCCACATGCTAACTCGCAAACTAGACAGCTAGCGACCTAAACGGTAGCCTTCAAGTTATTTCCTTTCAACTTAAATCGCCTAAAAACTTACCACTTCCACACGCATAGTGAGGATAACTATTAACAGTTATTTAACCTTTAACATGAACATTAATCAAACGTAATATTTTTTTTATCTGGGTACATGATACCATACAGCATCCGTATCAAAACATTAAACTTTCATATCAAGGCGGGGGCCTCAAAGTAGTGTCCTGCGCACCACATTTGGCCCGCGGGCCGCATGTTTGAGACCCCTGATTCAGACCTAAGCGATAGGGTAACACTCACCTGGACCTTTTTTCCGGAATCTGATCTAAAACTTCCATTGGACATGACGGACTTCCGCTTTTTTTTTACCTATAAGAGGGGTATTGAAACGACACACATATGTATATGAAATTATTAAATATGTATTCGGTGAAGAACCCCGGTATTCCAATCAGTTTAATGACTTGCATGGTGCACACGATGAAACAAAACAAAGTCAATAAAAACAAGCTAAAAAGTACATTAGCATGATTTATAAATACAGTACCTTATGTTAAAAAAGTATGCAAACTTTAAATACTGCATGAAAAAAAAAGACATGATGTGGCGGCACGGTGGTCGAGTGGTTAGCGCTCAGACCTCACAGCTAGGGGACCACGGTTCGATTCCACCCTAGGCTATCTCTGTGTGGAGTTTGCAGCTCACGCTAACATTTTTATGATTTATTTTTTTTATCATTTTCCCAATTCGTTTGTCGTTGTCACGGCGACGGATTTACCTTATATAGATGTAGAAGTGCACTTCTGGGGGAATATTGGCCATCATTCCCAATCCTTATGTGAAACATGAACACATATTTATTTCCATTTTTTGTACATTCTAACACCAGAAAGGAGTTAATACGAGCTAGCTAAACAAAACAAAAAAATAATAATAACAATAATAATAATAATACCTTATATAGATTATATTTTATATAGAGTTAATACGAGCTAGCCATAAAAAAAATACCTTATATAGATGTAGAAGTGCACTTCTGGGGGAATGGTGGCCATCATTCCCAATCCTTATGTGAAACATGAACACATATTTATTTTCATTTTTTGTACATTCTAACACCAGAAAGGAGTTAATACAAGCTAGGTATAAAAAAAGAAATAAATATAATAATACCTTATATAGATTATATTTTATATAGAGTTAATATGAGCTAGCCATAAAAAAAATAATAATAATGAAAAAAAAAATAAAAAATAAAAAAAATAAAATAATACCTTATATAGATGTAACACATCCCTTAAAGGGGAAGTGCACTTCTGGGGGAATATTGGCCATCATTCCCAATCCTTATGTGAAACATGAACACATATTTATTTCCATTTTTTGTACATTCTAACACCAGAAAGGAGTTAATACGAGCTAGCTAAACAAAACGAAAAATAATAATAATAATAACAATAATAATAATAATACCTTATATAGATTATATTTTATATAGAGTTAATACGAGCTAGCTATAAAAAAAGAAATAAATATAATAATAATAATAATACCTTATATAGATTATATTTTATATAGAGTTAATACGAGCTAGCCATAAAAAAGAAATAAATAAAATAATAATAATGATAATAAAAAAATAAAATAAAATAAAATTATTATTATTAATAATAATAATAATAATAATAATAATAATAATAATAATAATAATAATAATAATAATAATAATAATACCTTATATAGATGTAGAAGTGCACTTCTGGGGGAATATTGGCCATCATTCCCAATCCTTATGTGAAACATGAACACATATTTATTTCCATTTTTTTGTACATTCTAACACCAGAAAGGAGTTAATACGAGCTAGCTAAAAAAAATAAATAAAATAATAATAATAATAATGAAATAAAAAAAAATAACTATAAAAATACCAGGGTTCAATTCCACCATCGGCAACCTCTGTGTGGAGTTTGCAGCTCATGCTAACATTTTTATCATTTATTTTTATCATTTTTCCCAATTTGTTTCTCGTTGTCACGGCGACGGGATTACCACAAACAATTTAGGAATTAATGAAGCAATACCTTATATAGATGTAACACATCCCTTAAAGGGGAAGTGCACTTCTGGGGGAATATTGGCCATCATTCCCAATCCTTATGTGAAACATGAACACATATTTATTTCCATTTTTTGTACATTCTAACACCAGAAAGGAGTTAATACGAGCTAGCTATAAAAAATTAATAAAAAAAACAAAATAATAAATAATAATAATAATAATAATCCCTTATATAGATTATATTTATATGGAGTTAATATGAGCTAGCCATAAAAAAAAGAAATAAATAAAATAATAATAATAATAATAATAATAATAATAATAATACCTTATATAGATGTAGAAGTGCACTTCTGGGGGAATATTGGCCATTATTCCCAATCCTTATGTGAAACATGAACACATATTTATTTCCATTTTTTGTACATTCTAACACCAGAAAGGAGTTAATACGAGCTAGCTAAACAAAACAAACAAAAAAAAAATAATAACAATAATAATAATAATACCTTATATAGATTATATTTTATATAGAGTTAATACGAGCTAGCCATAAAAAAGAAATAAATAAAATAATAATAATAATAATAATAATACCTTATATAGATGTAGAAGTGCACTTCTGGGGGAATATTGGCCATCATTCCCAATCCTTATGTGAAACATGAACACATATTTATTTCCATTTTTTGTACATTCTAACACCAGAAAGGAGTTAATACGAGCTAGCTATAAAAAATTAATAAAAAAAACAAAATAATAAATAATAATAATAATAATAATCCCTTATATAGATTATATTTATATGGAGTTAATATGAGCTAGCCATAAAAAAAAGAAATAAATAAAATAATAATAATAATAATAATAATAATACCTTATATAGATGTAGAAGTGCACTTCTGGGGGAATATTGGCCATTATTCCCAATCCTTATGTGAAACATGAACACATATTTATTTCCATTTTTTGTACATTCTAACACCAGAAAGGAGTTAATACGAGCTAGCTAAAAAAAAATAAAATAAAATAATAATAATAATAATAATAATGGGCTGCATGACAGTCGAGTGGTTAGCACGCAGACCTCACAGCTAGGAGCCCCGGGTTCGATTCCACCCTCGGCCATCTCTGTGTGGCATTCCAAAAAAAAAAAACATGCTAGCTTAATTAGCGACTCAAAATTGTCCATAGGTTATGAATGTGAGTGTGAATGGTTGTTTGTCTATATGTGCCCTGTGATTGGCTGGCCACCAGTCCAGGGTGTACCTGTACCTCTCGTCTGAAAACAACTGGGATAGGCTCCAGCACCCTCCGCGACCCTCATAAGGAAAAAACTGAATGAATGAATGAACAAGACATGGTGATTTAGTAAACACGTTCATGGTTAAAAAAACCTACGTACTACCAAGTACTACCGATATCATCCGAGTACTTACACGTACAGTACAGTACTCACCGTAACGATGAAGGCATTTATGTCGCAATTTATTTCTAAAACCCAAAACAAAAGACCCAAAAGTAGGCTGCCTGTGAACTATGACCTTTCTGTGGGTCATGTGATCATCTTCACAGTGTCACGGCAAAACATGGCTCATCATGGCAGAAAATATTTCATAAAAAAACATATTAAAAAAAAAAACGTGATCCATGACACTAATGATATGTCATCTAGGTCCAAATTTTTGATGTCCCGTGGTGACGGAATCGTGTAATGAATACCGAAATAATTCATAATAATAATAATAATAATAATAAGGAGGATCATCTCTCTGGATGGGACTTCCATGGGAAGCACGGTCACGCTAGCAAGCAGCGTTCCTCAGCTGTGGTAGCTGGACAACGAGCCTTGTTTCTGTGACAGCCGCAACAGTTCCTCCCGGATGGCCTTGATCAGGGAGGCCGAGGACTGGGTGGGGGGGGCGGGGGCCGCCGGGAGAGGGGATGGTAGGTAGTCTAACGCGGGGTCCGGGTGGGAAGGGGGCGCCGTCGGCTCCCTGAGGACACTCCTGGGCATCTGGAAGAGAGAAGTCAGGATATAGTAATAATATATAAAATAATAAAATATAATAATATTAATATAATATATATTATATATATTAATATATATAATATAATATATAATAATAAATATATACACGCCTACCACAACATCAATCATGTCTACTCTTGTCCTGTAGATGGCAGGATTGCTTGCTTTTTTGTTGGGGGGGAACACATTCAAAAAAATCCCCAAAAATCCCCCAAAATCCCCCCCCCAAAAAATCCCCCCAAAATCCCAAATAAGGAACAAGAACCGGGGGGGCACACATAAAAAAAAATCCCCCAAAATCCAAAAGAATCCAAAAAAATCTAAAAACAAAAAAAAAATATATATATATAAAAAAAATCCAAAGAAATCTAAAAAAATCCAAATATCCCAAAACCAAATAAGGAACAAGAACCGGGATATAGCTTTCCCACTTTTGGACAGATTTAGTAGAGATACTCGATTGTTTTAGGCCACCATTAAATGTACACAAGTACACACAATCTACACTGCGGGGGCGGAGGGGGGGGGCACATTAAAAAAATTAAAAAAATCCAAAAGAATCTAAAAAAAAAATCCAAAAAAATCTAAAAAAAATCCAAAAAAATCTAAAAAAAAAAAAAAATCAAAAAATATCCAAAAAACGTACAAGAACCCGGATATAACTTTCCCACTTTTGGACAGATTTAGTAGAGATACTCAATTGTTTTAGGCCACCATTAAATGTACACAAGTACACACAATCTACACTGCGGGGAGGGGGGGGGGGGGGGGGGGGGCACATTAAAAAAAAAATCCACAAAAATCCCCCAAAATCCCAAACAAATCCCAAAAAATCCCCCCAAAATCCCAAAACCAAATAAGGAACAAGAACCGGGATATAACTTTCCCACTTTTGGACAAATTTAGTAGAGATACTCAATAGTTTTAGGCCACCATTAAATGTACACAAGTACACACAATCTACACTGCGGGGGGGGCACAGATAAAAAAAAAACCCCAAAACCTAAAAAAAATCCCCCCCCAAAAAAAATCTAAAAAAATAAAAAATATATAAAAAAAATATAAAAAAAAAATCCAAATATCCCAAAACCAAATAAGGAACAAGAACCGGGATATAACTTTCCCACTTTTGGACAGATTTAGTAGAGATACTCAATGGTTTTAGGCCACCATTAAACGTACACAAGTACACACAATCTATACTGCAGGGGGATGGGGGGGACACATAAAAAAAAAATCCCAAAAAATCCAAAACAATCCAAAAAAAAAAAAAAACAACAAAAAAACACAAGTACACACAATCTACACAAGCTCTGCAACCATTCTGTCCAGTGGACAGTGATAAATAATAATAATAATCATTACTATATTATTCATTTGCCTATTATTATTACTGTCATCATTATTCTTCTTCTGATTATTACTACTACTACTAGTAGTAATAGTAGGCTAGTATTAGCCTGCTTTTGCCGTCATATGAAATTTGTCAGAAATGTTTTTTTGTAAATCTGCAAAAACTAAAAAAAAATTTCAGTAATTTTTTTTTTTAATCTATAAAAAATAACAACAAAAATGTATTCTTCCATAAATTATTATGTTATGTACTACGATTTAGTGGCCTGTACTCACTGCATTGTTATCCGGCACGGCTCTGCAGTAATTGTCGTCTTGGTAGTTGCTCCAGCTGATGCCTCCGTTCTGTCCCGGGTGACCTCTGACCCCCGCTGGATAACCATTCATCCGGCTGGACAAGCCCACCTGTGTAAGATGATGAAGATGGCCGCCTGCACAAACACACACACACGGTACATCAGTTTTAGCATTAGCATTAGCTAATTAGCATTAGTAGTTCTTATTTTCATGAGTTAGTACAGCAATGTTGTGGTTTCACTGTGTACCTGCAGTGCCCCCTACTGGTCGTGGTCTGGCTGCCGTGGGGAGCTCGTCAGCATAGAGTCCCCTGCTGGGGTAAAGGTTGGTGATCTGGACCTGGTCCCCTGGTCCAGCTGCCTCGACTGGGGGGATGTAGCTCAGACCACGATCCTGCCTGAAACACAGACACACATATTTCTGAATATTGCAGTAAATATGTTATGGAACTTCCTAAAGCAGGGTTGTGTGTATTTCTTCCTGGGGGGGGGGCACATAGTGAAAAATAAACAAAAAATTGTTAATAAGTTCATTGTATTTTTCTTTTTTTTTTTAATCATAAAATTTTCAAATAATTGTCTTAAAATCTTAAAATTAGGACTTTTTCTTGTTCGAAAATTTTCTGAAAATATTTTCACATTTTTACTATTTTTTGTAAAATTACTGCTGATGTTTCGTTTTTTACTTGTTTTTTGTTTTCTTGTTAAATTGTCTTGTTTCGCGGCCAATGGAAAACAAAGAAAATAATTTCCGATAAAATTACGAATTTATTCTTGTAAAATTGCGACTTTATTTTTAATATTTTGACTTTATTCTTTTACTACTAGTAGTAGTAATAGTAGGCTAGTATTAGCCTGCTTTTGCCCTGTTATATGAAATTTGTCAGAGATTTTTTTTGTAAAAAAAAAAAAAAATCAATAAAAAAATAACAAAAAAATCAATAAAAATATCAAATTATTTAGTGGGGCTTAAGAACATTTTAGGCTTAATAGATCTAATGAAATAAAATAAAATAATAGGCCATAAAAAAATAAAACTACTTGAACTTCATTGATTAGAACTTTTTCTGAAAATATTTTCACTTTTTTACTATTTTTAATATTTTTGTAAAATTACTGCTGATGTTACGGTTTTTACTTTTTTTTGTATTCTTGTTAAATTGTCTTGTTTCGCGGCCAATGGAAAACAAAGAAAATAATTTCCTATAAAATTACGAATTTATTCTCATAAAATTGCGACTTTATTTTTAATATTTTGACTTTATTCTTTTACTACTACTAGTAGTAATAGTAGGCTAGTATTAGCCTGCTTTTGCCCTGTTATATGAAATTTGTCAGAGATTTTTTTTGTAAAAAAAAAAAATCAATAAAAAAATAACAAAAAAAAAATCAATAAAAATATCAAATTATTTAGTGGGGCTTAAGAACATTTTAGGCTTAATAGATCTAATGAAATAAAATAAAATAATAGGCCATAAAAAAATAAAACTACTCGAACTTCATTGATTAGAACTTTTTCTGAAAATATTTTCACTTTTTTACTATTTTTAATATTTTTGTAAAATTACTGCTGATGTTTCGGTTTTTACTTTTTTTGTATTCTTGTTAAATTATCTTGTTTCGCGGCCAATGGAAAACAAAGAAAATAATTTCCTATAAAATTACGAATTTATTCTCGTAAAATTGCGACTTTATTTTTAATATTTTGACTTTATTCTTTTACTACTACTAGTAGTAGTAGGCTAGTATTAACCTGCTTTTGCCCTGTTATATGAAATTTGTCAGAGATTTTTTTTGTAAAAAAAAAAAAATCAATGAAAAAATAAAAAAAAAATCAATAAAAATATCAAATTATTTAGTGGGGCTTAAGAACATTTTAGGCTTAATAGACCTAATGAAATAAAATAAAATAATAGGCCATAAAAAAAATAAAACTACTTGAACTTCATTGATTAGAACTTTTTCCGAAAATATTTTCACTTTTGTACTATTTTCACTATTTTTGTAAAATTACTGCTGATGTTTCGGTTTTTACTTGTTTTTTGTTTTTTTTGTTTTCTTGTTAAATTGTCTTGTTTCGCAGCCAATGGAAAACAAAGAAAATAATTTCCTATAAAATTACGAATTTATTGCGACTTTATTTTTTAATATTTTGACTTTATTCTTTTACTACTACTAGTAGTAGTAGGCTCGTATTAGCCTGCTTTTGCCCTGTTATATGAAATTTGTCAGAGATTTTTTTTTGTAAATCTTCAAAAAAAATTAATTAAAAAATAACAAAAAATCAGTAAAAAAAAATTGGCTAGTAAATCTTCCAAAAAAAAATAATTAAAAAATAACAAAAAATCAGTAAAAAAAACAACAACAAAAAATCAAGAAAAATAACAAAACAATCAATAAAAAATCAATGAAAAATAACAAAAAATCAATGAAAAATAACGAAAAATCAGTAAAAAAAAATAACAAAAAATCAGTAAAAAAATAACAAAAAATCAATAAAAAAATCAATACAAAATATCAAATTATTTAGGGAGGCTTAAGAACATTTCAGGCCTAATGACGCCACTGGCGCTGCACCTTAATGTCGCACAAAAGGTTAGGTGCCACCTTCAAGTCCGTGTGTATTTTTCCACAGGACAATGACATTGGAAGCTTTTATTGTTAGAACTTGCCTTCCAAGAGGACGTAATTATCTGTTTTGGTCAAATAATTTACCCGCAAAAAATGCGACTTATACTCCAGAGCAACTTATAGTCCGGAAAATACGGTAAATACAAATATTGAGTTAGTCTGGTATCATTTTGTCTTCAGGACTTGAGTGTGAAGCTATGAAAATCCATTAGATTGGTCCGTCTGCTCTACTTCCTAAGAAACGAGCTGAGTATGCAGGAATATACGTATGTTCCCGTGTGTGATGATGAGTGCTTCAAGGTTTTTGGGGTATCCACCAGACGGCTGCCAGGACCTGCTCCATTAAACCAATAAAATAAATATGGCTCCTCTTTAATTATTCAGAGCTCCCACTGACTGACCGATGAAGAACAGCAAGCAAAGCGTTAGACATGATGTAGCGTGGATCAATAACTGAGGATCTCCTTGCAGGTCAAAATGAATAAAATCAAATAGATATCTGGCCAAATATTAATACTTTTGTTGAGTACTAACCTTGGTACAGGACCATGTATCAGCGGAGGAGACACGCCCAGGTCACTGAATCTCTGAGGGGAACACAGACACAATTGGAATCAATAAGTCCAAATATTATGAGAATAAAGTCCAAATATTAAATGAAAAAGATGCAATTTGAGAGAAACGGTTAACAGGTTACAAGTGAAGTAAAAAAATGTTGGGGAAAAAAAGTTAGAATATTGGAATAAACTCAAAATATTATGAGAATAAAGTCCAAATATTAAATGAAAAAGGTGCAATCTATAAGAAAAGGTTAAAAGGTAACAAGTGAAGTAAAAAAAATTGAGGAAAAAAGTTAGAATATTGGAATAAAGTCCAAATATTATGAGAATAAAGTCCAAATATTAAATGAAAAAGATGCAATTTGAGAGAAACAGTTAACAGGTTACAAGTGAAGTAAAAGAAATTTGAGGAAAAAAGTTAGAATATTGGAATAAAGTCAAAATATTATGAGAATAAAGTCCAAATATTAAATGAAAAAGATGCAATCTGAGAGAAACAGTTAACAGGTTACAAGTGAAGTAAAAAAAAAGTTAGAAAATTCGGATAAAGTCCAAATATTATGAGAATAAAGCCCAAATATTAAATGAAAAAGATGCTATCTAAGAGAAACAGTTAACAGGTTACAAGTGAAGTAAAAAAAGGTTGAGGAAAAAAGTTAGAATATTGGAATAAAGTCAAAATATTATGACAATAAAGTCCAAATATTAAATGAAAAAGGTGCAATCTAAGAGAAACAGTTAACAGGTTACAAGTGAAGTAAAAAAAGGTTGAGGAAAAAAAATATTTTTTTTACTTTTATTTTTAAAATATTGGAATAAAGTCAAAATATTATGACAATAAAGTCCAAATATTAAATGAAAAAGATGCAATTTGAGAGAAACAGTCAACAGGTTACAAGTGAAGTAAAAGAAAAGTTGAGGAAACAAGTTATTTTTTTACTTTTATTTTTAAAATATTGGAATAAAGTCAAAATATTATGAGAATAAAGTCAAATATTATGAGAATAAAGCCCAAATATTAAATGAAAAAGATGCAATTTGAGAGAAACAGTTAACAGGTTACAAGTGAAGTAAAAAAAAGTTGAGGAAAAAAGTTAGAATATTGGAATAAAGTCAAAATATTATGAGAATAAAGTCCAAATATGAAATGAAAAAGGTGCAATCTAAAAGAAAAAGTTAAAATGTAACAAGTGAAAAAAGTAAAAAAAAAGGTTAGGGAAAAAAAGTTTGAATATTGAAAATATTATGAGAATATTATGAGAATAAAGTCATAATATTAGGAGAAGAAAATGTACAAAAAGAAAGTTGAACTAGTTGGAAATTTTTAATAAAACAGCAGAAACGGACAAAACACCTGTAATTTCGGTAACAAGTAATATTATAAGGAAAAATAATTTTACTTGTTTACTAGCTAAATTTAAAATTTGTTAAAATTTGTTAAAATTTGTTAAAATTTGTTAAAATTTGTTAAAATTTGTTAAAATTTGTTAAAATTTGTTAAAATTTGTTAAAATTTTTCTAAATTATTATGCTATATTTTCAGAATGTGCCGCAGTCCGATAAAAAAAGAAGACGGTTAAAAAGAAATAAGCACACTTGAGCTACTTACACTAGTGTAAGGGCCGATTCCTTGATAGGAGGGGCCCCAAGATCTGGGGCCCCGACCTGGTGGGCTAAAGTCTGAAGTGTTGACACCGACCCCTGGAAGAGTGACCCCGGCCGAGCTGCCCTGAGAGGTCGGCGACACGAGTGCGAAGGCGTCGTCCAGCAGTGAATGCATCTGCTGCCTTGCCTCTTCGATGGAGGGTTGCGGGGGCATGTAAGGGGGCGGAGGGGGCGCGTGGCCGGGAGGTGAGGAGGGGGTACCGAGGAAGACGTCATTGGTGGGGGACGGGCTTCCGTGAGTGGCTTGGTCGGGGTCCGACTGAAATGAAGATACGTGAATGTGATGCGTTTAAAGTCGGTTTTATTCCGACTCACCACAAACGCCACATTGTTGAAACCGGGACACTTCCTGTAGACTGGATCGGTGTCTTCGGAGATCAGGTGATCTTTGTCCGCATCCATTTTTCCTCCGTTGGATTGCTCCTTTATTCGCTGTTTGGGGGAACGCCGCCCTCGGGAACTTCCAAATAAACTTAAATTCACTTTTCTGGACCAAGAAAAATAATAAAACAGAACAAACCTTTTTCTGGGCTCCATGAGGATTTGTGGATTCTGGTCCAAGATCTTATCCATCTGCATTTGTGCTTTCTGGTAGATGTGATCCTGGTCTTTGGCGTCCCCGAGGCCGCCATCTTTGTCATCCATTGCAGGGAAGTCATAGTGTCCCTTCCTTTTGGCACGCAAGCGGATCTTATTCCGATGGTGCTCCATTTCCGATTTCTGTCTCAGCGCTACCTGGATCTGTGTGGGAAGACACAAAATGGGAATAAATCACGGAATTTTTTTGACGGAAAATAATGTCATGAAAAAGTGTCTTATTTCTTTAAAAGCCATAATATTAAATTTAAAATAAATTTTTTTTTGAAAATCGGGTTGTGGAATAAATTATAATATTACTGGAATAAATTATAATATGTAATGGGAATAAACCATGGGAAAATATGTAATGGGAATAAATCACGGAATTTTTTTGACGGAAAATAATGTCATGAAAAAGTGTCTTATTTCTTTAAAAGCCATAATATTAAATTTAAAATAATTTTTTTTTTTTAAATCGGGTTGTGGAATAAATTATAATATTACTGGAATAAATTATAATATGTAATGGGAATAAATCATGGGAAAATATGTAATGGGAATAAATCACGGCAAAGAAAATTTACAAATATTATTTAAGAGGAAATATTTGGAAACAGCAAAAAAAAAGAAAAATTAATACTAATAATACTGTTTTTTCCTGCAATTTTGCAGAATGGGTAGAAATTTTGGACATGCAAAAAACAGAGAAGGGCAAACAAGATTTATTCCTATTACATATTAAATTTATTCCAGTAATATTATAATTTCTTCCACAACCCGATTTTAAAAAATATAATTATTTCATATAATATTATGGCTTTTTTCTCTTAATATTTTGACGTTTTTCCGCTGTATTTTTTGGGGAACTATTTCAAATTCCTTCTTGTAATTTTTAAAGAGTTGAGCTTCTCTCTGTAATGATTCTTAAAAAAATAAAATAAAAATAAAAATAAAATAAAATAAAATAGAATAAAATAAAATAAAAAACTGCAATATACTCAGCTGCTGTTGTCATTACTGTCATGTTTGTCATACAGGCTAAACAACGTATTATTAGTATTATTTTTTCTTTTTTTCATCATTTTTCCTCATTATTGCTGTTTCCAAATATTTCCTCTAAAATAATCTTTGTAAATTTTCTTTCCGTGATTTATTCCCATTACATATATTTTTTTTGTGATTATTTAAAATTTATTCCAGTAATATTATAATTAATTCCCCAACCCGATTTTCCCAAAAAATTATTTTATATTTAATATTATGGCTTTTAAAGAAATAAGACACTTTTTCAGCTCGATGCCACTAAAATGATAAAATTATTTTCCCTCATAATTTATTCTTCATGAAAAAAAATTCTCCTTATAATCTGACTTTTTTTCTCTTAATATTTTGACGTTTTTCTGCTGTATTTTTTGGGGAACTATTTCAAATTTCTTCTTGTAATTTTCTTGAGTTGAGCTTCTCCCTGTCATGATTCTTAAAAAATGAAAAAAATACAATGAAAAAATAAAATAAAATAAAATAAAAAACTGCAATATACTCAGCTGCTGTTGTCGTTACTGTCATGTTTGTCATACAGTTTTGTCATACAGGCTGAACAGCGTATTATTAGTATTAATTTTTCTTTTTTTTCATCATTTTTTCCTCATTATTGCTGTTTCCAAATATTTCCTCTTAAATAATCTTTGTAAATTTTCTTTCTGTGATTTATTCCCATTACATATTTTTTTTCCCGTGATTATTTAAAATTTATTCCAGTAATATTATAATTTATTCCCCAATCTGATTTTCAAAAAAAAAATCTTTTATATTTAATATTATGGCTTTTAAAGAAATAAGACACTTTTTCAGCTCGATGCCACTAATATGATAAAATTATTTTCCCTCATAATTTATTCTTCATAAAAAAAAAATTCTCCTTATTTTTTCTCTTAATATTTTGACATTTTTTTGCTGTATTTTTTGGGGAACTATTTAAAATTTCTTCTTTTAATTGAACTCTTCTTTGAGTTGAGCTTCTCCCTGTAATGATTCTTAAAAAAAAATAAAAATAAATAAAAATAATAAAATAAAATAAAAAACTGCAATATACTCAGCTTCCAGTAATATTGTAATTTATTTCCCCACCCGATTGTCAAAAATATATATATATTTAATATTATGGCTTTTAAAGAAATATTTTCCCTCATAAATTTTTTTTTCTCCTTATAATCTGACTTTTTTCTCTTAATATTTTGTCATTTTTCTGCTGTATTTTTTGGGGAAATATTTCAAATTCCAAATAATTTTCCTCTCAGAATTATCACTTTATTCCCATATTTTGAATTTTTTCTGCAACCTATTATTTTTGCCCTCATAATATGTAAAACTGAGAAGCACAAACCTCCTTGTTCATTTGGTTGGCATCGGCCATCTTGGCAGCGGCAGTGTGGAGGGAGGGAGGCAAGGGAGGGGCCGACATGGGTTGCATTGCGATTAGCTGCACTTTGTTGGGGGGTCTTCGGCTGACGTCTGTGGCCCGGGACATTCGGTCGACATGTTCGAAGATGGACGTGGATGAGAACTGCTCGTTGAGACCACTCGAAGGAGGAGGACCTGAGGCGGAGATGGCGATGAGTCGAGTATGCATCGTAAAACCAAAGTATCAAGGAGGGGCGGCGACAAAACATTTATCTTGATATAAATATATATATATATATATATATATATATATATATATATATATATATATATATATATATATATATATATATATATATATATATATATATATATATTAATATATTGTTTCCAAATATTTCCTCTTAAAAAATATTTGTAAAAAAAAAATTCAGTGATTTATTCCCATTACATAATAAAATTTATTCCAGTTATATTATAATTTATTCCCCAACCAGATTTTCTTTTATAGAAATAAGACTAAAATTACATTATTTTCCCTCATAATTTATTCTCCATTTTTTTCCCCTTAGAATCCGACTTTTTTCTCTTAATATTTTGTATTTTTTTTGGGGGGGGGGTTCAACTTCCTTCTTATACATTTTCCTCTTGGAATTATGACTTTATTCCCATATTTTGTTTGTCATACAGGCTGAAGAGCGTATTATTAGTATTAATTTTGCTTTTTTCGTAATTTTTTCTTCATTATTGCTGTTTACAAATATTTCCTCTTAAATAATCTTTGTAAAAAAAATTCTGTGATTTATTGCCATTACATATTAAATTTATTCCAGTAATATTATAATTTATTTTCCAAAAAGTGCAATTTCCTTCACATAATATTATTTTATAGAAATAAGACTCGATGCCACTAAAATGACATTATTTTCTCTCATAATTTATTCTTCATAAAAACATTTTTTTCCTTAGAATCTGACTTTTTTCTCTTAATATTTTATGTTTTTTCTTTCCCATTTCTGCTGTATTTCTCGGGTTTCCAAATATTTCCTCTTAAATAATCTTTGTAAAAAAAAATTCTGTGATTTATTCCCATTACATATTAAAATTTATTCCTGTAATATTATAATTTATGTCCCCAAACCAATAAAAAAAATAATTCTTTCACATAATATTATGGCTTTTAAAGAAATAAGACACTTTTTCAGCTTGATGGCACTAAAATGACATTATTTTCCCTCATAATTTATTCTTCATAAAAACATTTTTTTTCCTTAGAATACGACTTTTTTCTCTTAATATTTTGTGTTTTTTGGGTCCCCCCCCCCCCCCCCCCCATTTCTGCTGTATTTTTTGGGGAAATTTGGAAACTGTTTCAATTTTCTTCTTTCAGCTCAATGCCACTAAAATGACATTATTTTACCTCATAATTTATTCTTCATAAAAATAAAAAAAAAATTGGACTTTTTTCTCTTAATATTTTATGTTTTTGGGGTTTTTTTTCCCCCGATTTCTGCTGTATTTTGGGGGGAAATTTGGAAACTATTTCAACTTTCTTCTTTCAGCTGAATGCCACTAAAATGACATTATTTTCTCTCATAATTTATTCTTCATAAAAAAAATCTGATTTTTTTTCCTAATATTTTATGTTTTTTGGGAGGTTTTTTTCCCCGATTTCTGCTGTATTTCGGGGGGAAATTTGGAAACTATTTCAACTTTCTTCTTTCAGCTCAATGCCACTAAAATGACATTATTTTACCTCATAATTTATTCTTCATAAAAAAAAAATTCTGACTTTTTTCTCTTAATATTTTATGTTTTTTGTTTTTTTTCCCCCCCATTTCTGCTATATTTTGGGGGGAAATTTGGAAACTATTTCAACTTCCTTCTTTCAGCTCAATGCCACTAAAATGACATTATTTTACCTCATAATTTAGTCTTCATTAAAAAAAAAAATTCGGACTTTTTTCTCTTAATATTTTATGTTTTTGGGAGTTTTTTCCCCCATTTTTGCTGTATTTTGGGGAGAAATTTGGAAACTATTTCATCTTTCTTCTTTCAGCTCAATGCCACTAAAATTACATTATTTTACCTCATAATTTATTCTTCATTAAAAAAAAAATTCGGACTTTTTTCTCTTAATATTTTATGTTTTGGGGAGTTTTTTCCCCCATTTTTGCTGTATTTTGGGGGGAAATTTGGAAACTATTTCAACTTCCTTCTTTCAGCTCAATGCCACTAAAATGACATTATTTTACCTCATAATTTATTCTTCATTAAAAAAAAAATTGGACTTTTTTCTCTTAATATTTTATATTTTTGGGGTTTTTTTCCCCGATTTCTGCTGTATTTTGGGGGGAAATTTGGAAACTGTTTCAATTTTCTTCTTTCAGCTCAATGCCACAAAAATGACATTATTTTCCCTCATAATTTATTCTTCATTAAAAAAAAAATCTGATTTTTTTCTCTTAATATTTTATGTTTTTTGTTTTTTTTTCCCCCCATTTCTGCTGTATTTTGGGGGGAAATTTGGAAACTATTTCAACTTCCTTCTTTCAGCTCAATGCCACTAAAATGACATTATTTTACCTCATAATTTATTCTTCATTAAAAAAAATTCTGACTTTTTTCTCTTAATATTTTATGTTTTTGGGAGTTTTTTCCCCCATTTTTGCTGTATTTTGGGGAGAAATTTGGAAACTATTTCAACTTTCTTCTTTCAGCTCAATGCCACTAAAATGACATTATTTTACCTCATAATTTATTCTTCATAAAAAATGAAAAAATTACGACTTTTTTCTCTTAATATTTTATGTTTTTTGTTTTTTTTTCCCCCATTTCTGCTGTATTTTTTGGGGGAAATTTGGAAACTATTTCAACTTTCTTCTTATACATTTTATTCTTGGAATTATGACTTTATTCCCATATTTTGACTTTTTTATTATTATTATTATTTATATATTATTTATTTTTCCCCCATAATATGATGAGATTAATTATTGTATTTTTTTTTCATGTTTTGACTTTATTCTTGTAAAATTACCACTGCACTTATTGTTTATTTATTGTTAAATCCTATTTGTAAAATGTACTGCGGCCCCCAGACCGCACTTTGCACCCCCCTCCCCCTCCCCACTCCACACTATTGCTTTCAGTCTTTGTGTGTCCTTTTTCATGTGCGTGTTGCCAGATAGCCATATAAGCGTTGCCAGGACCACTTGCCATTTAAAACATTGATGGGGACCTTCCACGTCTGCTTGCTGTCGCCGGGCGTGGCCTGCGCTCTCAGGTTCTCTTCGGTCGATTCCCTCCTGCTGGAGCGGTCACTCAGCATGGAATCACCGTCTGATGGGGAGATCCTAGCCGCAAAACGGGAACACTTACATGAAAAATAGATGCGGGAGTGTGGACTCGCATGCCGGAATTCCGTGCATAATCAAAAATATGATTTTTCTTGAAAGGTCAAAAGGTTTTTTTGGACGGGATTTTGTGATGACGGAGTTCGGTTCTTGCTGATAAAATCGTTTTTTATCGTCATTTAACAAAAAAATGTAGTGAACAAGTTATCAGGGGGGTGGCACGGTGGTCGAGTGGTTAGCGCGCAGACCTCACAGCCATTGTTACCATGTTTGTTAGCATTGTTAGCATGAACTTCGGTCTTTGTTGTTTCTTTGCTGTTTTTTTATTAGAACTTTTTTCTAAGATTATTTCTTCAAATTATATTATTAAAATATTATTATTAAATATTATAAATATTAATTATATTTATTATAATATAAAAAAAAATAAATAAAATAAAATAAAATAAAATAAAATGGCGGTCGAGTGGTTAGCGCGCAGACCTCACAGCTAGGAGACCAGGGCTCAATTCCACCCTCGGCCATCTCTGTGTGGAGTTTGCATGTTCTCCCCGTGCATGCGTGGGTTTTCTCCGGGCACTCCGGTTTTCCTCCCACATTCCAAAAAAAACATGCTAGGTTAATTAGCAACTCCAAATTGTCCATGAATGAATGAATGCCAGTGTTTCTCAACTGGTGGGTCGGGACCCTAAAGCGGGTTGCAGACCCTTTCTGGGTGGGTCACAGACATGCCAGAAAGATATTTTGGATACAACACAAAGTTTTTTTGTTTATTAATATATTAATATTAATAATACAATATTAATATTATTAATATATGAATAATATAAAGATTTTTTTAAATAATCTGTAAAAGTCTGTAAAATTAAATAATAATAAAAAAAAAATCCAAAAATTGTTACAACTATAATGATGAAAATGGTAATATTAATGATGATTGTAATGTTGGTAATAATGATAAAGATTATAACAATAATGATAATAATGATAATAAAGATAATAATAATAACAATAATGTGCCCTGTGATTGGCTGGCGAACAGTCCAGGGTGTACCCTTAATATTAATAATAATGTTAATATTAATAAATGTTTTTTTTTAAATAATCTGTAAAAGTCTGTAAAATTAAATAATTAAAAAAAAATAAAAACAATTCCAAAAATTGTTACAACTATAATGATGACAATGGTAATATTAATAATGATTATAACAATAATGATAATAATGATAATAACAATAATAATATTATAATGATAATAATAGGGGAAAACAAGACAGTGGCATAAACATGATTATATCTTGCGAAAAGGAGTAGGAATTTATAAGGAAAAAAAATAAAAAATACAAAAATTGGTACAACTATAATGATGAAAATGGTAATATTAATTATGATTATAATAATGGTGATAATAATAATACAAACTACTCCTTTTGGGCTTATGATCAGATAATTTAATACAAATGTAAATAATGGAAAGTTATATTTTGATTAATGTAAGAAATGCACTGTAATGTTTCATATATTTGCCTAAATAAAAATTAAAAAAAAATAATAATAATAATAATCTGACCTCTCTCGTCTTCGACTGCTACGGGACGCCTTGCTGGAGGAGGCGGAGTTTTTAGATACGGGAGTGGCGCCCTCCCCGTTCTGTGACGGACTCGGGCCTTCCTTCGGAGGCCCCGTCGGGGTGGATTCCTGGACCACCATGACATCATCTTTACTCTGCTGGCCAAGATGCAGTTTAGCAAAGTCAAAGCCTTTCACACTGGGGGCCTGCAACTGTGTTTTAGAAAGAAAACAACAAAAAGATAAGTTTTTAGCGGTCGATATTAAGGATTCTAGTCAACAACAACTAGAGAAGTGGGAAATGGAAAGGATATAATGGATGAAGGTGATGGAAAAAATGTCTGCTATTACCTTACCTAACTTTACCTTAACTCAGGGGTGGGCAAACTTTTTGACTCGCGGGCCGCATTGATTTAACAAAATTGCCGGGAAGGGGGGGGGGGGGGGGTGGTGGTGGTGGTAGTGTCATGCAATCTGCTATATGTGAACTTTGAAATCATTTATTTGATGTGAAGTGTATTAGAAATTAAATGTATTATTATTATTGTTATTATTATTATTGTTATTAGAATTACTATTGTTATTATTATTAGTTATAGTAATGTTATTATCATTATATTATATAATATAATATATTATAATTATTATTTTTATTATTATATAATATATTATTATTATTATATATTAATAATAATAATAACAATAATAATAACAGTATTTTTATTAAACAATAATAATAATGTGAAGTGTATTAGAAATTAAATGTATTATTATTATTGTTATTATTATTATTTTTATTAGAATTACTATTGTTATTATTATTAGTTATAGTAATGTTATTATCATTATATTATATAATATAATATATTATAATTATTATTTTTATTATTATATAATATATTATTATTATTATAAATATTTATAAATTATTGTTTATTATTATTTTTAATAATAATATTATTACTATTGTTATATTAATATTAGTAACAACAATATTAATATAATAATAGTAATATTATTAACAACAACATTATTATTGTTATTATTATTATTATTATTATTTTTACTATTGTGCTTGTGTTCCTTTTTCCTGGAGCATTTTGTAAACAACAGACAACATCAAATAACGAAATTGATAAAGCTAAAATACTTTGGAAAGAACAGGCGGGCCATATTGAAACACTTGGCGGGCCGGATGTGGCCCCCGGGCCGTAGTTTGCCCACCCCTGCCTTAACTCGTCAGGCAAGGACTCGGGTATCTACGCATGCATTACGTTTTTTCCAGCCACAGAAAAACAACAAAATGCTATAAATAGAAACACTACCTCATCACATGGACTACAAAACACAGCAACTACTCATACGACAAAACGTGCTCCTCGCGTCCGCTGAAGCCATCAAACCTGTACCTCCTCCTCGGCCCGCCTCCCTCTCGGGAACACTTTCATTCTCTCCTCTTCTTCCTTATCCTCCTCCTCATCATCATCATCATCATCACTCGGTGTACTGCTTTTGCTCTTAGCACGAGGCAATCGTTCCTAAGCAGAAGCAATGTTGGAAAAAGCTAGATCAGGGGTGTCCAAACTGCGGCCCTGTGCTATTTTTTTATCAGCCCGCGGCACATTAAAAAAAAAAATACTGTACTCTAAGTTGTAATGTTATGGGAATCAAAACAAAAAAATGAAAAAGTTTGAATATTACATGAGTAAAGTTCAAATATTATAAGAATAAAGTTAGATTATTATGGAAAAAAATAATTTTTAAAAAAATCCAAAAGGTCCAAATATTAGAAAAGTTTTACATTTTATGATAATAAACCAGGAAAAATAATGTCATTTTAGTAACATACAGTTGACATATTAATTTTTTTTAATTCGATATTATGAAAAATTAATATAATTGTAATTTTAATATTATGCTGCGGAGAGTTTCAAATAATATTACAAAAATAAATCAAATATTATAAGGATAAAGTCATAATAATTACAATAAGTGTATTTCCAAATAGAAAGTTGAAATAATTGGAATTTTTTCAACAGGGAAAAATAATGTAATTTTAGTAGCATATAGTTGACATATTAATTTTTTTAATTCGATATTATGAAAAATTAATATAATTGTAATTTTAATATTATGCTGCGGAGAGTTTCAAATAATATTACAAAAATACAGTCAAATATTATAAGGATAAAGTCATAATAATTACAATAGGTGTATTTCCAAATAGAAAGTTGAAATAATTGGAATTTTTTCAACAGGGAAAAATAATGTAATTTTAGTAGCATATAGTTGACATATTATTTTTTTTAAATTAGATATTATGAAAAATTAATATAATTGTAATTTTAATATTATGCTGCAAAGAGTTTCAAATAATATTACAAAAATAAACTCAAATATTATAAGGATAAAGTCATAATAATTACAATAAGTGTATTTCCAAATGGAAAAAGTTGAAATAATTTGCATTTTTTCCAACAGTAGAATTGAAAAAAAAATGCTATAATTTCTTTATAATAAAATCCAAATATTAAAAGAAAAAAAGGCAAAAAATTTTCTTGCATCCTTTCATTTTTCATGACGTGGCCACCACAAAGTTTGGACACCCGAGGCCTAGATTAATTCCCAGCTGAACTTTAAACTTGAAATCAGCTAAGCTATGTATTTTCAATAAGAACTAGTTTCAATCCCAATTTCTATCCTATAAATGGATTCAGTGCCCTACCGGGGAAAAAAAAAAAATAATAATAATAAAAAAATAAGACAAGCTAAACAGTCCAGTTGGAATGGATTCAGTGCCCTACCGGGGCAAAATAATAATAATAATAATAATAATAATTACAAAAAATATAAGACAAGCTAAACAGTCCAGTTGGAATGGATTCAGTGCCCTACTGGGGTAAAAAAAAATAATAATAATAATAAAAATAAGACAAGCTAAACAGTCCAGTCCCTACCGGGGCAAAAAATAATAATAATAAAATAATAATAATAATAAAAAAATAAGACAAGCTAAACAGTCCAGTTGGAATGGATTCCGTGCCCTACCAGGGCAAAAAAATAATAATAATAATAATAAAAAGAAAATAAGACAAGCTAAACAGTCCAGTTGGAATGGATTCAGTGCCATACCGGGGCAAATAATAATAATAATAATAATAATTAAAAAAAATAAGACAAGCCAAACAGTCCAGTCCCTACTGGGGCAAAAAAAATAATAAATAATAATAATAATAATAAAAATAAGACAAGCTAAACAGTCCAGTTGGTATGGATTCAGTGCCCTACCGGGGCAAAAAAAAAATAATATTAATAATAAAAATAAAAAATAAGACAAGCTAAACAGTCTAGTTGGAATGGATTCAGTGCCCTACCAGGGCAAAAAAAAAAATAATAAATTATAAAAAAAAAAAAATAAATAAAAAATAAAATAAAATAAAATAAAATAAACAGTCCAGTCCCTACAGGGGCAAAAAAATAATAATAATAATAATAATAAAAATAAGACAAGCTAAACAGTCTAGTTGGAATGGATTCAGTGCCCTACCGGGGACATCTACCAAACACTACTCTAAGCCGCCCCCCCCCTTTAACCTTCATTTCCTCCTCTTCATACTCTTCCTCTTCACCGTCATAGTCCTCCTCCTCCTCCTCAAATCCCCCTTCTTCTTCCTCACTACACTTTCCACCCCTCCCATGCTGATGTAGCGCCTGGGGAGGGGGGGACAGTGAGGTAGCAGGCTGCGAGCAAAATGGTGAATTGTATTATGTGACACATGATGATGCTAAATGACTTTCCATTGTACATTAAACAAATGACATCAATGTGGCGTTGCTTTTAAGCATTATTATGCAAATCATTCATTATAGGACTATTAGAATTTATTTATTAAAAAAAATAATGTAATTTTAGTAGCATACAGTTGACATATTAATTTTTTTAAAAATTCAATACTATGAAAAATTAATACAATTGTAATTTAAAGATTAGGCTGCAGAGAGTTTCAAATAATATTACAAAAATAAAGTCAAATATTACGAGGATAAAGTCACAATAATTACAATAAGTGTATTTCCAAATAGAAAGTTGAAATAATTGGAATTTTTTCAACCAGGAAAAATAATATAATTTTTGTAGCATACAGTTGACATATTATTTTTTTTTATTCAATATTATGAAAAATTAACACAATTGTAATTTAAAGATTAGGCTGCGGAGAGTTTCAAATAATATTACAAAAATAAAGTCAAATATTATAAGGATAAAGTCATAATAATTACAATAAGTGTATTTCCAAATAGAAAGTTGAAATTATTGGAATTTTTTCAACCGGGAAAAATAATGTAATTTTAGTAGCATACAGTTGACATATTATTATTATTTTTAATTCAATATTATGAAAAATTAATACAATTGTAATTTAAAGATTAGGCTGCGGAGAGTTTCAAATAATATTACAAAAATAAAGTCAAATATTACGAGGATAAAGTCACAATAATTACAATAAGTGTATTTCCAAAGAGAAAGTTGAAATAATTGGAATTTTTTCAACCGGGAAAAATAATGTAATTTTAGTAGCATACAGTTGACTTTTTTTTTTTTTAATTCAATACTTTGAAAAATTAATACAATTGTAATTTAAAGATTAGGCTGCAGAGAGTTTCAAATAATATTACAAAAATAAAGTCAAATATTATAAGGATAAAGTCACAATAATTACAATAAGTGCATTTCCAAATGGAAAAAGTTGAAATAATAGGAATTTTTTCCAATAGTAGAATTGAAGAAAAAAAATGCTATAATTTCTGTAGAATAAAATCCAAATATTAAAAGAAAAACCTCGTAATTGAATGAGAAAAAAAGGCACAATTTTGCACAATTATGCTCAATATGCTAATGAGCATGTGTGAACATGCGTGTATTGACGTGAGTGAAAAATAAAAATAAAAGCACACAAACTATATGCTACCTTCTGTCTCTGCTGCATGGAAGCCACGGCATCGGGCTGGAACTCCAGCTTGTCCGTTCGACACAGCTTCCAGTAGAGGATGGAAATGATGACGACGACCACCAGGAGAGGAGTCACCACTCCGATAATGAGCCACATGTTGGGGTTCTCCGTGTCGGAAGGCGGGGATGGTCCCTTCTCCACGGCTTAAGTGGAACACAGAGACACACGATTCAACTAATAACTATAAAAGCAATCTTCACTCGCTAAATGTACTGTAAAAAAAAGGCCAGTAAGGATAATTCATAATGCCGCCTACAGAGAACATACTAACTCCTTATTTCTAAAATCACAAATACTTCAACTTGCTGATATAGTTCATCTTCAAACAGCTAAAATAATAATACATAAGGCTAAAAATAACCAATTAGCTAAAAATGTCAATTCAAGAAACAATACAAACAGTTGATGTTTGCTAAATACAAGGATGAAGAGTCTTGACGCAGATTAAATTAAATTAAATTAAATTAAATTAAATTAAATTAAATTAAATTAAATTAAATTAAATTAAATTAAATTAAATTAAATTAAATTAAATTCATTATTTAAAAAAAAAACTTAAACTGTATTATGGAAAGCAGGAAGTGAACAAATGTAACAGTTACTGATTGTAAAAGTACCAACAGCCAAGGCGTTGGGGGGTTTTGGTTTGGTGGCTGCTGGATTGGGTCGCTTGCTTGTGGTCCAAAACAAACATAAAAATTAAATTAAATTAAATTAAATTAAATTAAATTAAATTAAATTAAATTCATTATTTAAAAAAAAACTTAAACTGTATTATGGAAAGCAGGAAGTGAACAAATGTAACAGTTACTGATTGTAAAAGTACCAACAGCCAAGGCGTTGGGGGGGGTTTGGTTTGGTGGCTGCTGGATTGGGTCGCTTGCTTGAGGTCCAAAACAAACAAAAAAATTTAATTTAAAATTAAATTAAATTAAATTAAATTAAATTAAATTAAATTAAATTAAATTAAATTAAATTAAATTAAATTAAATTAAATTAAATTAAATTAAATTAAATTAAATTAAATTAAATTAAATTAAATTAAATTAAATTAAATTAAATTAAACAACGCCAAATTAAATTTAAATTAAATTAATTTTTTATTTTATTAATTTAAATTTTATTCAATTTAAACAAAAAAAAACTTCAACTATATTAGGAAAGCAGGAAGTGAACAAATGTAACAGTTACTGATTGTAAAAGTACCAGATGGAGGGGTAGGATTTAATAAGCTTTGCTTCTACCTACTCCTTTTGGACATGTGTAACTGTGTAAAACTACAATCGAAAGAAGTTAAATTACCGGACCCATTATGCTAATGAGATGCTTATTAAGATACTACTCACGTTGTGCCAAAATGCCCTGAACGCGATATCCCAAGATGATGGCGGCCTTTTGGACGTCCAGGCTATTGAGGATGTCGGCCATTTTGACGGCAGGGATCCTCTGACCGTCAGGGCCTTCCACAAAATACACCACTTCCAAGGGATGGTCGGTTCCCGTCAGCCGGTTCATGCTCACAACCTGGAAGTTGAAACAGTGAAGAGAGTTCCACTTAGGCACCTGTCTGAAGGACTTAGGGATACATGCTTTCAGCTAATGAGCAGCCTGGACACATTCAGTCAACATTCATAACATAACATAGGACAACAAAAACTATCACCACTGTAAAAGAGCATCGAACCCGTGGTAGATTTTCATTCAGTCATTAATACGTCGGAACACAGGAAATGAGAACATATGATTCAGATACCATGATTAAAATATGTCCAGATGTTGGAATAAGCCCTCAGTGAACGTTATTGTTACCATCGTTACCATCTGGTACTTTTACAATCAGTAACTGTTACATTTGTTCACTTCCTGCTTTCCTAATATAGTTTAATTTAATTTAATTTAATTTAATTTAATTTAATTTAATTTAATTTAATTTAATTTAATTTAATTTAATTTAATTTAATTTAATTTAATTTAATTTAATTTAATTTAATTTAATTTAATTTAATTTAATTTAATATGCATCAGATTACAATTGAATGCATCCCATAATCAGTTCCCAGTTCCACATGTCCAAAAAGGAGTAGGAAGAAGCAAAGCTTATTAAATCCTACCCCTCCATCTGGTACTTTTACAATCAGTAACTGTTACATTTGTTCACTTCCTGCTTTCCTAATATAGTTTTTTTGTTTTAATTTAATTTAATTTAATTTAATTTAATTTAATTTAATTTAATTTAATTTAATTTAATTTAATTTAATTTAATTTAATTTAATTTAATTTAATTTAATTTAATTTAATTGGACCTCTGAACCCAGCAGCCTCTTTTACAATCAGTAACTGTTACATTTGTTCACTTCCTGCTTTCCTAATATAGTTTAATTTTTTATTTTTATTTTATTTTATTTTTGTCACGTATTCTTGATCTTATTTTGTGTCGAAAAATAAAAATATATATAAATAAATATATAATAAATATAATATAATATATATAATAAATATATAGATATTTGAGAACAGTGGAATGTTTTATCAGAGCTTTTCTTGTGGAAAATCGGAACCAAAGCAAAGTTTATTTATTTTTCTGTTTTTAATAAATGCGTTTTTTTTGGGGGGTTTTTTTGGAAAACCTGATGCAGCCCAGCCTCGCCCAGACCCTAGCTCCAGTGGCCCCCCAGGTAAATTGAGTTTGAGACCCCTGTTCTAAATCTTTGAGTAAAGCACCGTCTCTGGATGCCTCCTCCATTATGCTCTCATCTCAAAAAAACAGAGACAAACTCTTCATCATATCAACTGCATGATTCAAGCAGACGGGAAAAAATATTAATAATTGATCAGACCCCCCCAACATCCCCCCCCCCCCCCCCACACACACAGCTTAACAGTACAGGTCACATGACCATGGAGAAATAAGGCTACATAGAAAGCCGAAGGAACAAGCACTTTGTGAGGCTGCAGTGTCTGAATGGCTTCGTCTGGGCTGAATGGGATGCTGTTGCCATGGGGACAACATTACCCCCCCCCCCCCCCCCACCCCCTTTCCAGCTCCATGTGAGACTGACGAGCAGGTGCAGGACTACTCCACAAAAGCAAGATCCTGATTAGTAAATCAGTAAGGCTGTCGGTTGTGACACGGACCCCTGCAAAGCTGAAATAATGAGCCCTCAGTGCTCGCTTGCGTCCGTTTTCTATGCCGCTGAGCATCATTTGGGTCCTGGACTGGTCAGGAACCAATCACAGCAAGACATAGAATGGATGTGACGTGACAAATGGTACCTGAACGCTGCTGTTGCCCACGCTGGTGGCTCTCTTGGCACGTCTGACGGATCCCATGGCCTCCCCGAGTAACATGGCCACCCGGCGCTCAATGTTGGCTTGGAATGTTCGCTGTCCCACTTCGCTGTCCGCCACTCCCAGAACGACTAGCAATGAAAGCACAGACCAGATACTGTGGGATGACTGGAGATATTTTACTTTATTGATGCCGTACTGGCCTCGGGGCCCTGGCACCCTTACACAACTCCAAGGGCAAATAGGTCATTAGCCAAAATTAACTTTGGGCTGGATTATCTTTTTTTGTCTTGATGGAAGGAAGGATGGAAGGATGGAAGGAAGGAAGGAAGGAAGGAAGGAAGGAAGGAAGGAAGGAAGGAAGGAAGGAAGGAAGGAAGGAAAGATGGATGGAAGGAAGGAAGGATGGGTGGAAGGATGGAAGGAAGGAAGGAAGGAAGGAAGGAAGGAAGGAAGGAAGGAAGGAAGGATGGAAGGAAGGATGGAATGATGGAAGGAAGGATGGATAGAAGGAAGGATAGAAGGAAGGATAGAAGGATGGAAGGAAGGAAGGAAGGAAGGAAGGAAGGAAGGAAGGAAGGAAGGATGGATGGAAGGATGGAAGGAAGGAAGGATGGATGGAAGGAAGGAAGGAAGGATGGAAGGATGGATCGAAGGAAGGATAGGAGGAAGGATAGAAGGATGGAAGGAAGGAAGGAAGGAAGGAAGGAAAGAAGGAAGGAAAGAAGGAAGGAACGAAGGAAGGATGGGAGTGAGGGAGTGAGGATGGATGGAAGGAGGGAGGGAAAGAGGGAGTGAGGATGGAAGGAAGGAAGGAAGGAAGGAAGGAAAGACGGAAGGAAGGATGGATGGATGAACGGAAGGATGGATGGAAGGAAGGATGGAGGAATGGATGAAGGAAGGAAGGAAGGTAGGATGGATGGGAGGGAGGATGGAGGGAAGGAGGGAGGGAGGGAAAGAGGGAGTGAGGATGGAAGGAAGGAAGGAAGGATGGATGGATGGAGGGATGAGGGAGGGAGTGAGGATGGATGGAAGCAGGGAAGGAAGGAAGGAAGGAAGGAAGGAAGGAAGGAAGGAAGGAAGGATGGATGGAAGGAAGGATGGTTGGAAGGAAGGATGAAGGAAGGAAGGAAGGAAGCAGGGAAGGAAGGAAGGAAGGAAGGAAGGAGGAATGGATGGATAGAAGGAAGGAAGGAAGGAAGGAAGGAAGGAAGGAAGGAAGGAAGGAAGGAAGGAAGGAAGGAAGGAAGGGAGGAAGGAAGGGTGGTTGGAAGGAAGGATGGAGGAATGAATGGATGGTTGGATGGAAGGAAGGAAGGAAGGATGGAGGAATGAATGGATGGATGGAAGGAAGGAAGGAAGGAAGGCTGGATGGAAGGATGAGGAATGGATGGATAGAAGGAAGGAATGACGGAGGAATGAATGGATGGATGGATGGAAGGAAGGAAGGAAGGATGGATGGGAGGGAGTGAGGATGGAAGGAGGGATGGAAGGAGGGAAGGAAGGGAGGGAGAGAGGGAGGTAGGGAGGGAGGGAGTGAGGATGGGTGGATGGATGGAAGGAAGGAAGGAAGGATGGATGGATGGAAGGAAGGAAGGATGGATGGAAGGAAGGAAGGAAGGATAGATAGATAGAAAATGTTTGCATTGGCTTTCAAGTGTATTTATTGGCTGATGCTGATCACATGTTTTTACACAAATCGTATAATATTGATTGTTAGCCGACCAATGGGATCATCTATAACAGTATATGTTCCAGTATATGTTTCATACAGTGATCATGGCATTGAACTTAAACCAACATACCTGTTCTCACCCAGGAGGAGCGCAGGAACTGGCTGGTGTTCAACTCCGGATAATGGAAAGCTTTTGAAGAAAAACAGATCATAAACATGTCATGCATCACGTTTCCATAAACGAGATCATTATGTTCTGTGAACATGAGTGAAAATTCTCACGCTCGGCAATCTGGAAGACGGGATATCCGATGTAATAACTGAATTCCACCTTGGCGAGCTTCATGAGGG
Organism: Doryrhamphus excisus; assembly: GCF_030265055.1. Taxonomy (NCBI): domain Eukaryota; kingdom Metazoa; phylum Chordata; class Actinopteri; order Syngnathiformes; family Syngnathidae; genus Doryrhamphus; species Doryrhamphus excisus. Next base: position 18,806,272 of record NC_080476.1, read on the forward strand.
CGTTGCTGACCTCTGACCCCATTAGATAACCTCTGTTGTTGCGTACGGTGAAGGTGATGTCCACCGGATACCTCCCCGCTCGTTGTTGATTTTCAGGGACCGCCATGGTAATATTTATAATCTGCAACAAAATTAGATAACAAGAGGATGAAATATTAAAATTATAATTAAATTCCGTTTCTTGGAAACTTGCCTGCGTTAGCTGACTTAGCTCAGTGCCTTCAGTGATTAGAAAGTAGGGCATTAAATCGGGCAGTTTAGCCTGAGAGCGTACTTATTGAGTTATTCATGAAAAGTTTCCATGCTGAAAACAAATTCCTAAATAAATCATAACACATAACAGCGAACAATACACAAGCTAAATCACGACTTAGCACTAAATAAGCTATTTCAGAATAAGAATGCCAGCTACTTTAATCCCCAGAAACTAGAGCATGAACTCACGGGTCCAGCATCCACATAGAAACCTATGAATGGTAATGGTAATGGTAATGGTAATGGTAACGGTAATGGTAATGGTAATGGTTTTATTTCCTGCTTTCCTAATATAGTTTAAGTTTTTTTTTGTTTTAATTTAATTTAATTTAATTTAATTTAATTTAATTTAATTTAATTTAATTTAATTTAATTTAATTTAATTTAATTTAATTTAATTTAATTTAATTTAATTTAATTTAATTTAATTTAATTTAATTGTTTTGGACCTCTGAACCCAGCAGCCTCTTTTACAATCAGTAACTGTTACATTTGTTCACTTCCTGCTTTCCGAATATAGTTTAATTTTTTATTTTTATTTTATTTTATTTTTGTCACATGTTTTGTCACGTATTCTGGTAATGGTTTTATTTCCTGCTTTCCTAATATAGTTTAAGTTTTTTTTTGTTTTAATTTAATTTAATTTAATTTAATTTAATTTAATTTAATTTAATTTAATTTAATTTAATTTAATTTAATTTAATTTAATTTAATTTAATTTAATTTAATTTAATTTAATTTAATTTAATTTAATTTAATTTAATTTAATTTAATTTAATTTAATTTAATTTAATTTAATTTAATTTAATTTAATTTAATTTAATTGTAGTCCTAGCATATAAGTGTTTCAAATGTACTTCTTCCCTGAGATCATATTTCTCCTCTCTTGTAGAGAAGTATTGCATGGCATTTTTAGCTAATTGGTTATTTTTAGCCTTATGTATTATTATTTTCGCTGTCTGAATATGAACTATATCAGCAAGTTGAAGTATTTGTCATTTTTAGAAATAAGGAGTTAGTATGTTCTCTGTAGGCGGCATTATGAATTATCCTTACTGGCCTTTTTTTTTGCAGTACAATTAGCGAGTGAAGATTGCTTTTATTAGTATTAGAACAAATTTTGCTTTGTTAAAATATTGAAATATTTCTGGCCACCTTATGTTGTATATTTGTAATATTTTCATCTATTGTGATCCCCAGAAATGTATTTTTGTTCACACTTTCAATGTCTACACCGTCTATTTGTATTTGCTGTTAGCAAACAGCATGATTTTAGTTTTATTTAGGTTCAAGGACAATCTATTATCATCAATGGGGCTGTACTGGCAAATAAGATTGTAATACACAATCATGGCGTCTGAAGAGGGTCAAATTACCTGCACTATGAAATTGTCCGATGCCTTGGCGCGCCGACGCACTTCGGCAAAAGCCATGCCGAGACCTCTCTCGATACTCTCACTGAAGTTGCAAAAGCGTACATCAACATGAGGAGGGACAAACTGCAACACTGCACGCAAGAAAAGAAACAGTTAGCTTAACATAAAGCATAGAAATTGGTTTATATTTGAATCAATTACATGTGATTCACCTGTGTGGACTTCATATTTAGTATCCGGTACAGACCAGTTGGGAGACACGGACAAGAAGCGGCGTCCTGACCGTCGTAAGGCATTAATGACAGAGATGGCTGTGTACACAACCGGACCTGATACGACCCGAAACGCAAACTTTGGTGGTGGTTCGATAACCTTGAAAGACAGGGAAAAAAATGTTAAAGGAAAACCTTTGAAATATTTTGACATAATATTTGACAACCTCTTTTCTCTTTTCCGTGCTTTCAAAAGATACACAAACAGCTAAAAAAGAGAAAATTATAATATGTATTCATTTGTCTGGTAATGGTAATGGTTTTATTTCATTTGAACATGCATCAGGTTACAATTGAATGCATCCCATAATCAGTTCCCAGTTCCACATGTCCAAAAGGAGTAGGAAGAAGCAAAGCTTATTAAATCCTACCCCTCCATCTGGTACTTTTACAATCAGTAACTGTTACATTTGTTCACTTCCTGCTTTCATAATATAGTTGAAGTTTTTTTTAAATTAAATTAAATTAAATTAAATTAAATTAAATTAAATTAAATTAAATTAAATTAAATTAAATTAAATTAAATTAAATTAAATTAAATTAAATTAAATTAAATTAAATTTGTTTTGGACCTCTGAACCCAGCGGGCTCAAGCAAGAGACCCAATCCAGCAGCCACCAAACCAAAACCTCCCAATGCCTAATTAAATTTAAATTTATTCATTTAATTTAATAAAAAAAAAACCTTCAACTATATTAGGAAAGCAGGAAGTGAACAAATGTAACAGTTACTGATTGTAAAAGTACCAGATGGAGGGGTAGGATTTAATAAGCTTTGCTTCTTCCTACTCCTTTCGGACAGTAACTGTTTTTCATTTGTTCACTTCCTGCTTTCCTAATATAGTGTAAGTTTTAATTTAATTTAATTTAATTTAATTTAATTGTTTGTTATGCAAGGATAGTGGAAGATGGGCAAAATAATATTCTGATTTGATCGCATTAAGTGTCATGTGGAAGGTACTGTGAGTAAAAATACCAACAGCAACTACTACAAAACCAGTAATAACACATAATAATATAAACAACAATGTACCTGTAACTCAAGCGATTTGTTGAATTGCTGTTTCAGGATCTCTCCAACTTGGGATCTGGCATATCCAAGAGTGTATCCCAAGGGAAAACCTTTATGGTAAAATGTAAACAGATTTATAATCGGATTTTTCATATATTGCATTGTGATCGACTGCATTAAATGTGCTCTGAAATATTGTAAAATGTATTGTATTACACAAAATGTATTATGACTTACCGATTTTAATGAGATACTCCGGCTTGTCAAGGTTGCAGAGGTACTGTCTGGATGTCAGAGTTGTATTCCGCTTCCCACCACGTGTGACAGGGGTAACATTAACAGCAATTCCGGTTGTTTCCTGATGAAAACGTGCGTTGGCATCGGTAGACGTGGGTATCGGCGGCGTGGTATTAGCGTCGGTGTCGCTTGAAATCAAAATCACTGTGGCTGGATTGTCAAATTCATCTGTAGTCACCCCCTGATCACCTAGCATAACGGGGGGCACCGTAGTGCCATTGGATGAAATCGAAGTGATATTGAGAACCGCCTCAATATCGGTAGGACTCGAGGAAGAAGCGACTGTTGCGGTTAATACAGGAGTTGAGTGTATGGTGCTTTGCGGTAAGGGTTCTGTGACAAACCATTGGACATCCGTGAGAGACAAAGAAGGCATGACATCATCCGGCCAGAATTCCGTAAGCAGGCCAAGAGTTCGAGTACCTGCAGATCGATGTGTGGTCGATATTAAAGTAGGCAAAATGGGAGAAGATGGTTCAAGAAGGGACGTTGCGACGATGGAACGGTCCAAAAAAGACTTCGAGACATTAAAACTGCTATTATGGGTGTCATCCTCAGTTGTATCATCGGCGATGCTATTGCTAGGTGTTGTGTCCGGTGTACCCATGGGCACTACGGTGATGTTCCCTCTTTGTTCGTCTTCGTTCCCTGAACCGGCGCTGTCCTTAGTGAGTTGGGTGGTGTAATATTCCAAGCTGTTCATATCCGGTAATAGGACATCTGTCGGTTGAATACTGTAAGTATCCGACCAATCAATGTTCGATACTTCTATCGTGTCAATGCTAATAGTCGGAGTAACGTACATTGTGTAATGAAGGGACGAATAAGATGGCCGAATATGAAGATGATGCAAGGATGAAAAAGATGCGCCCACTCTGGAAGGGAAAGCTGTATCATATTTTTCTGTATCGTCGTCTTGATCGTATGTATCGGGAACTTTGGTGACCAAAGAGAAGTCCTCTTCTTCTGGACTTAGGAATGCCATTGTCTCCAAGTAATCCCCAGACCCCCAGTCAAAGTCCATAGTATTAGAGGGATAAAAGTACTCCGGGGGAGCCTCGGTTGGTTGAAACGAAGGTGATGCAAGGTGGAGGCCGGTTAAAGGTACGTGGTAGCTAGGCGCTAGAAGTTCGTGTGAGTTGGGCAGAACCGTTTCCGGTTTATTCTCGTTCTGAATTTCACTCGGCTCAGGTTCCAGTGAGACTTTAGGTACTTCCTTTAGAAAACTAAACTGTGACACCGTCGGTTTTTTGAACGATGAGGGTCTTGATACATTCGACTGAGGTTGCATTCGAGATACGGAAAGAGATCCCAAAAACATCTGAGAGTGATGCAACGACGGCAAAAGAGGATGTGGTTCTTCTGCGTCCAGGCCAACGGGTGTTAGAGATTCATATTGCAATTCAGGATTGACTGGACCGGTCCGAGTGGTTCTTGAGGGTGATAATGATAATCTTCTTGGGATTGGAATATTGTCAAGAAATTTCTCAGCATGGTGTGGAGAGCCGAAGAGAGAAACATCTACAGAGAAGCAAAAGGGAAGCTTTTTAGTGTCCGTAACCGGAAGAACAATGAAGATGGTTAGCAAATAAAACTGGTCTTCAATAACTTTTTGTTTCATAAATAACAACAATCCCACATATAGACAAACAACCATTCACACTCACATTCATACCTATGGACAATTTGGAGTCGCTAATTAACCTAGCATGTTTTTTTTTTTGGAATGTGGGAGGAAACCGGAGTACCCGGAGAAAACCCAAACTCCACACAGAGATATCCGAGGGTGGAATTGAACCCTGGTCTCCTAGCTGTGAGGTCTCCGCGCTAACCACTCGACCCCCGTGACGACTGAACTGGTCATATGATAAAATTATTTTTATGTGTCCAAACAAATTTTGCTTCCAAAGTGACGTTGTCAAACTCGGAGTTATGGTCCCTGTCAAACACATCCGTCTTCCTTTGGTTTTCCGAGGTTGGAACGCCGGAGCCTAAGCTAATTCGTCCATGTCCTCCCGGCGAATCCCAAAGTATCCTAAGCCAGTTGAGAGACAGTTTCTCCGACGTGTCCTGGGTCTTTCTCTAGGCTTCCTTTAGGTCGGATATGCATTGAGCACCTTCCCATTGAGGGCTCCGGAAGGCCTCCTGACCAGATTCCCAATGCAGAGGAGTTTTTTTTCCGGATGATAGTGCTTGTCATAATATCTCTAAGAGAGAGCCGAAGCTTTAAATTGTGTTATGAATCTTCTGACCATCGGAAGTGCCATTGAGAACTGCCTCAACATCGGTAGGACTTGAGGCGGCGGCGCACTGATAAAGAGTCTACATCATTGCAGACTCGGCACCGATTCGCTAGTCCATCTGGAGTTCCAGTCTTCCTTCACTCATTAACAACATCCCAAAGTCCTTAAACTACTCCAACTCGGAGATGCTAATTCTCATCCCAGCCACTTCCCAGCATCTTATCCAGAGATAAGATGCCTGGAAATTCTGAACAATAGTTATGAACCAAATCGGTGACAAAAGACAACCCCTGGCGGAGTCCGCCCCTCAATGGAATCGGGCTTGACCAACCTCTGACACCAGTCATACAGTCAACTGCCCAAATTAGGTGGCCTGGTACCATAGTGTGGTTCAATCAATTCCGATTAAATCTGTGTAAAAATGATTATTTTTAGATTAATATAAAATAGTAATAAATATAAAAAACTATATAAAATATTATATAAAATTATATTATATAAATTATATTATATAAATAAAATTATCTCTTTTAAAAATTAATTAAGACCTTCCTATTTGACAGCAGCTGGGCACGAAGCAACAGACTGAGGCTGGAAGTGCGGCTGACATTACAGTCGAAAAACCCTGACAAAGGTCTTGAAGGCTAAGTAGATCTGCCACCTGGCCCCCGAAACATGAGCGTGACGACACGATTTCCACTTGGCTGGTCGCACATTATTAGATCAACGATATCTGTAACACAATTTAAAGTGCTCAACCATTCAATGAAGTCATATTTTTTTTTGTTGATTACATTCTACTGCTGCTTATTATTCTCACTGCACTGAGCGGTTGATAGTACGGCCGACTGCTCAGCATATTTTCATCCATCCCATAATGAAGCGCATGCCTAAAAATGTGGAACAGTCTCATTAGTCTGACAACACTGAAGAATTAATGCCATGGGGTTTTAATTTATTCATGGTATGAAGAATCGCATGATAATGAGATTCCGTTTTTGTGCATCTGGCCTTGATCCTTCGTGTGACACATTTATAAATAACTTTCTATATAAGTAAAAGTTACATTTTGTGATATAAATATAATTACTGAATAATTACTTGTTACCTTTATGTCATTTTTGTTGCTGGTTTAATGTAAAGATGGTTATTTTTAGGCAACACATTATACTCATTTTTTGGCTCTTTGTATCGAGTTGTGGACTCTTAAAGAGCAGCTACACACAATAACCCAAGGATCGACCCAAGGATACATCGACACAAGGATACATCAGCCCAAGGATACTTCGGCCCAAGGATACTTCGGCCCAAGGATACTTCGGCCCAAGGATACATCGACCCAAGGATACATCGACCCAAGGATACATCGACCCAAGGATACATCGACCCAAGGATACATCGACCCAAGGACACATCGACCCAAGGATACTTCGGCCCAAGGATACTTCGGCCAAAGAATACATCCACCCAAGGATACTTCGGCCCAAGGATACTTTGGCCCAAGGATACCTCGACCCAAGGATACTTCAGCCCAAGGATACTATGCCCCAAGGATACATCGACCCAAGGATACTTCGACCCAAGGATACTTCGACCCAAGGATACTTCGACCCAAGGATACTTCGACCCAAGGATACTTCGACCCAAGGATACTTCGACACAAGGATACTTCAGCCCAAGGATACTTCGACCCAAGGATACTTCGACCCAAGGATACTTCGACACAAGGATACTTCAGCCCAAGGATATGTCGACCCAAGGATACGTCGACCCAAGGATACGTCGACACAAGGATACTTCGGCCCAAGGATACTTCGACACAAGGATACTTCAGCCCAAGGATACGTCGACCCAAGGATACGTCGACCCAAGGATACGTCGACCCAAGGATACGTCGACCCAAGGATACTTCGGCCCAAGGATACTTCGACTGCCACAAGATTCATGAGAAACCATAGTTTCTTTCACAAAAACAATTTGGTATAGGTGTGTAGCACTTCTTGAAAGAGATAAAATGTTATACTTTCTTCTTTGCTAATGCCCCCCCCCCCTTCAGCAGTCTTGAGTGCAGGGGGGGGGGGGTGAAATATAACAGCTACTTCAGTGAATCAATATTACAAAAGGCTTGTTTGCCTCTCATGGGTGCCCAGCCCTGAATAAAGAGCCGAGCTGATAATGCTTCCATGTAGACGGTACTTTGGTGACGTCTAGAATTGAATCAAAGAACCCCCCGCCCCCCCAAACCCCCCCCCCCCCCCCATCCACTTCCTCTCTCTTCCGTCAGTCCTCCCTGGCTTAAATGGCCCGATATAAAATAGGAACGACCTGAATCAGTAACAGAGGGAAACGTTTGGCCAATCAGGAAATGGGCAGCAATGTGGCCGTGTAGCTAGGATAGCGAGCTAACTACAAGCCCAACACATGGTTCTGTTTTTAGCTGCGCCTCTTGCGTGACTGCTTCTTTGCAGTTGGCGGGAGCCGCTGCATTATTCCGAGCTCTTATTCGGACATTGGGACACGGATGAGTTGACACATATTTGTCATGATGAAGTTAATTCAAGCCAAAATAATGTACTTGCTTTGACTACATCCACCCAAGGATACTTCGGCCTAAAGATACTTTGGCCCAAGGATACTTCGGCCCAAGGATACTTCGGCCCAAGGATACTTCGGCCCAAGGACACTTCGGCCCAAGGACACTTCGGCCCAAAGATACTTCGGCCCAAGGATACTTCGGCCCAAGGATACTTCGGCCCAAGGACACATCGGCCCAAGGATACTTCGGCCCAAGGATACTTTGGCCCAAGGATACTTCGACCCAAGGATACTTCGACCCAAGGATACATCAACCCAAGGATACTTGGGCCCAAGGATACTTGGGCACAAGGATACTTCAACCCAAGGATACATCAACCCAAGGATACATCAACTCAAGGATACTTGGGCACAAGGATACATCGCCCCAAGGATACATCGACCCAAGGATACTTCGGCCCAAGGATACATCAACCATCAGCCCAAGGACACATCGACCCAAGGATACTTGGGCCCAAGGATACTTGGGCCCAAGGATACTTGGGCCCAAGGATACTTGGGCCCAAGGATACTTCGGCACAAGGATACTTCGGCACAAGGATACATCGACCCAAGGATACATCGACCCAAGGATACTTCGGCCCAAGGATACATCAACCATCAGCCCAAGGACACTTTGGCCCAAGGACACATCGACCCAAGGATACTTCGGCCCAAGGATACTTCGGCCCAAGGATATATCGGCCCAAGGATACATCGACCCAAGGACACATCGACCCAAGGATAATTCGACCCATGGATACATTGACCCAAGGATACTTCAGCCCAAGGATACATCGACCCAAGGATACATTGACCCAAGGATACATTGACCCAAGGATACTTCGGCCCAAGGATACATTGACCCAAGGATACATTGACCCAAGGATACTTCGACCCAAGGATACATCGACCCAAGGATACTTCGTCAAAACCGACCCTTTAACATAAGAGATGATACCAGAAAGCTAACACAAGAGTTTTGATTTTTTTGGTTTTCGACTCACAGTAGGCTAGTCTGAAGGCTCTGTTTAACTAACTAACTAATTAATTAACTAACTAACTAACTAACTAAGCCCATAACTACTAATAATGAGTTGCAGTTGAGACGAGTTCAACACAAACGATACCAATCTAATTACCAAGAGCATCTAATTCAATTCAATTTAATTCAAGCCAAAATAATGTACTTGCTTTGACTACATCCACCCAAGGATACTTCGGCCTAAAGATACTTTGGCCCAAGGATACTTCGGCCCAAGGATACTTCGGCCCAAGGATACTTCGGCCCAAGGACACTTCGGCCCAAGGACACTTCGGCCCAAAGATACTTCGGCCCAAGGATACTTCGGCCCAAGGATACTTCGGCCCAAGGACACTTCGGCCCAAGGACACATCGGCCCAAGGATACTTCGGCCCAAGGATACTTTGGCCCAAGGATACTTCGACCCAAGGATACTTCGACCCAAGGATACATCAACCCAAGGATACTTGGGCCCAAGGATACTTGGGCACAAGGATACTTCAACCCAAGGATACTTCAACCCAAGGATACATCAACCCAAGGATACATCAACTCAAGGATACTTGGGCACAAGGATACATCGCCCCAAGGATACATCGACCCAAGGATACTTCGGCCCAAGGATACATCAACCATCAGCCCAAGGACACATCGACCCAAGGATACTTGGGCCCAAGGATACTTGGGCCCAAGGATACTTGGGCCCAAGGATACTTCGGCACAAGGATACTTCGGCACAAGGATACATCGACCCAAGGATACTTCGGCCCAAGGATACATCAACCATCAGCCCAAGGACACTTTGGCCCAAGGACACATCGACCCAAGGATACTTCGGCCCAAGGATACTTCGGCCCAAGGATATATCGGCCCAAGGATACATCGACCCAAGGACACATCGACCCAAGGATAATTCGACCCATGGATACATTGACCCAAGGATACTTCAGCCCAAGGATACATCGACCCAAGGATACATTGACCCAAGGATACATTGACCCAAGGATACTTCGGCCCAAGGATACATTGACCCAAGGATACATTGACCCAAGGATACTTCGACCCAAGGATACATCGACCCAAGGATACTTCAACCCAAGGATACATCGACCCAAGGATACTTCGTCAAAACCGACCCTTTAACATAAGAGATGATACCAGAAAGCTAACACAAGAGTTTTGATTTTTTTGGTTTTCGACTCACAGTAGGCTAGTCTGAAGGCTCTGTTTAACTAACTAACTAATTAATTAACTAACTAACTAACTAACTAAGCCCATAACTACTAATAATGAGTTGCAGTTGAGACGAGTTCAACACAAACGATACCAATCTAATTACCAAGAGCATCTGCTGTCATTGAAATACGGCTAGCCTGCCAGTTTGGGAAGAGAACCAGCCACCGACAGACTGCTAGACACAACATCTTGCTAGCCTGCTGAGTGCGTTAGGACCCGGATTTTGGCTTTTGATGGTTTCTAGCCATCGATCTGACACCGCCCCCCCCCCCCCCTGCTCTAATGAATAATGAATGGCCATATTGTCATCTCACATGGATCCAATTTCACTGCACTGGTAATTAGTTTGGTTTTCCCTGGCCTGGCCTGCAGCGCCGTGAGCTGATCCTGATCCAGAACCAGGGAGCCCAAAATGGCAAAGCCGCTTTGAAAAGGTCTTGGAAGTGAAAAGTAGGGAAAGTAAGTGACACATATAAAAGGGAAATTGCTGTGTCATGTCAAGTCTGGAAGAACAATTAAATCCATGCCTGATTTGACCCAGAAACCGTGAAGGAAACGAGTCTGGGAGAGGAAAGCCGCTTAAGTTTAGAGCTGAGACCTTCTCAGGAGGCCACAGTGAAGAAATGGGTGAAGACTGTGAGCTTTCAGGACGTCATTGTTTTGTTTGACAACTCATGTTTATAGTAATGGTAATGGTTTTTTTTTCATTTTAACATGCATTGAACATTTGTTCACTTCCTGCTTTCCTAATATATTTAATTTAATTTAATTTAATTTAATTTAATTTAATTTAATTTAATTTAATTTAATTTAATTTAATTTAATTTAATTTAATTTAATTTAATTTAATTTAATCTCTGGCATAAGATCTGGGTTTGATTCTTAGTCACTATTAATGGTAATGGTTTTATTTCATTTGAACATGCATCAGATTACAATTGAGTGCATCCCATAATCAGTTCCTAGTTCCGCATGTCCGAAAGGAGTAGGAAGAAGCAAAGCTTATTAAATCCTACCCTTTCATCTGGTACTTTTACAATCAGTAACTGTTACATTTGTTCACTTCCTGCTTTCCTCATATACATTTTAAATTAAATTAAATTAAATTAAATTAAATTAAATTAAATTAAATTAAATTAAATTAAATTAAATTAAATTAAATTAAATTAAATTAAATTAAATTAAATTAAATTAAATTAAATTAAATTAAATTAAATTAAATTAAATTAAATTAAATTAAATTAAATTAAATTAAATTAAATTAAATTAAATGTAACAGAGTAACAGACTTCCCTTACCTGCAACAGGTGAATCAGCAGCAATCAGGTTTATCAACAACAGGGTCATTCCCAGAACCAAAGCACTCTGGGGACGGGGGTTCATGTGGGTCTTCTTCAGCACCGCCACCAAACCCACGAGCGAGACTAACCCTGACATTATTTGCTGTCGCCGAAGTCAAGGCATTTCATCCATTTCATCCATCAAAAGATGCTGTGTTTTAGGTTGGAGTCTTCCTCTTCTTCCAAAAACATGGGATGGGATTGTCCTTGGAGAAAAGAACAACAATGAAACAATAAGAAATTCAAGGCGGGGGCCTCAAAGTAGTGTCCTGCAGGCCACATTTGGCCCGTGGGCCGCGTGTTTGAGACCCCTGCCCTACAGCATCCATATCAAACTTGCGCGGGCTGCACTAACATTGAACTTTCATATCGAGGCGGGGGCTTCAAACTAGTGTCCTGTGCGCCACATTTGGCCCGCGGGCCGTGTGTTTGAGACCCCTGCCATACAGCATTCATATCAAACTTGCGCGGGCCGCACTAACATTAAACTTTCATATCGAGGCGGGGGCCTCAAACTAGTGTCCTGCGCGCCACATTTGGCCCGCGGGCCGCGTGTTTGAGACCCCTGCCATACAGCATCCATATCAAACTTGCGCGGGCCGCACTAACATTAAACTTTCATATCAAGGCGGGGGCCTCAAAGTAGTGTCCTGCGGGCCACATTTGGCCCGCGGGCCGCGTGTTTGAGACCCCTGCCATACAGCATCCATATCAAACTTGCGCGGGCCGCGCTAACATTAAACTTTCATATCGAGGCGGGGGCCTCAAAGTAGTGTCCTGCGCGCCACATTTGGCCCGCGGGCCGCGTGTTTGAGACCCCTGCCATACAGCATCCATATCAAACTTGCGCGGGCCGCACTAACATTAAACTTTCATATCAAGGCGGGGGGACTCAAAGTAGTGTCCTGCGCGCCACATTTGGCCCGCGGGCCGCGTGTTTGAGACCTCTGCCATACAGCATCCATATCAAACTTGCGCGGGCCGCACTAACATTAAACTTTCATATCAAGGCGGGGGGACTCAAAGTAGTGTCCTGCGGGCCACAATTGGCCCGCGGGCCGCGTGTTTGAGACCCCTGCCATACAGCATCCATATCAAACTTGCGCGGGCCGCACTAACATTAAACTTTCATATCAAGGCGGGGGCCTCAAACTAGTGTCCTGCGGGCCACATTTGGCCCTCGGGCCGCGTGTTTGAGACCCCTGCCATACAGCATCCATATCAAACTTGCGCGGGCCGCACTGACATTAAACTTTCATATCAAGGCGGGGGGACTCAAAGTAGTGTCCTGCGGGCCACAATTGGCACGCGGGCCGCGTGTTTGAGACCCCTGCCATACAGCATCCATATCAAACTTGTGCGGGCCGCACTGACATTAAACTTTCATATCAAGGCGGGGGGACTCAAAGTAGTGTCCTGCGGGCCACAATTGGCACGCGGGCCGCGTGTTTGAGACCCCTGCCATACAGTATCCATATCAAACTTGCACGGGCCGCACTAACATTAAACTTTCATATCAAGGCGGGGGCCTCAAAGTAGTGTCCTGCGGGCCCACATTTGGCCCGCGGGCCGCATCTTTGAGACCCCTGCCATACAGCATCCATATCAAACTTGCGCAGGCCGCGCTAACATTAAACTTTCATATCAAGGCGGGGGCCTCAAAGTAGTGTCCTGTGCGCCACATTTGGCCCGTGCGCCGCGTGTTTGAGACCCCCTGATATACAGCTACTTCTGTTTGACTGAAACTGACAACATTTTTTTTTTTAAATAACAATGTAAAAAACTCTTTTTGGCATAAAATTTGTAGCAAGTTTTTATGTCGCACATTGTTTTTAACAACATGGTAATATAAAAATAATTGAACATCTTGTATTTTTTGTGTTTTTTTAATGTTTATTACCCTCAACACGGAACACACTGCTAGCTTAAAGTCGCTTCCATCATCACACAGTGCAGCCACTGTCCCATATCCCGTCCCGTATTACTGACAAAAATAACATTGTACACCATAAATATATGTTAAAATATAGAATATAAAGAATGAAGAATGACCACCATTGACAAAGGCAACGTTTCGGTACAAAAACGACACGAATTTCGACCTCTTTTCTCAGCCATTTATAACACGAAGCGCATAGCTGCGTATTCAGACTTACCAAAACACGGTGTAAAACTCAATGAAATCCTTTGTCTGTTTATGAAAAATATCATTAGATGAAGCGGAAAGTAGTTATATAAACCTCGGCGTGGTCACCTTTTCTTGTCCAAGTTAATTCATGAATAAAACTAAACGTGTTGGCGGAGAGCATCCATTTGACACTCTTGATAGCAGTAACAGTCTCCCCGTCTTGGAGATCGGATTAGCTCCGCCTTCTTACATGTCTGATTTGTTCATCGTCAGTCAAACTCTGCGCTGATTGGTTCAGATGCGTGTCAGTTATAGTGTTTTTTTCAATTTAGGTTGTGTCATATTCGACAAGCGTCTACGGCTTCCACGGCAACGTCGAATAGCATAACACATGCCGGCAACAGAGACGTGCTATATATCATCTAGAGTTACGACTTTTTTTCACCTTATTGTTGTAAATAATAATTTTAATTGCGTACTTGCCCGACACCGTGTGTGTAAAGCTATTTCGAATACTACGATTCATATTTGATTACACACGTCATCAAGGAAGGTTGAAACGCAGGGGGGAAAAGGTCCCGGTAGTGAAATGACGTCATTCTGTCTGGAAGGAAAAAAAAAATAATGGCAGTGATGTAGTGCGTGGCTCTGCTCTTGGTGCATACAGCCACCTAGTGGTGGAATCAAGCAGTGCATGCCAAGGTGGAGGTGCATAGAGATCCATAGAAGATGACTGTTAGAGAGGAATGAATCCAACAATATTTTTATTATATATATATATATATATATATATATATATATATATATATATATATATATATATATATATATATATATATATATAGTTGTATAATATAAAAATATATATAATATAAAATGGCATTTTTAATATATTATTATAATATATTATTATAATTATTCATTATTATATTATTTTTTTATTATATATAAATATATATATATATTATATTTACAAATATATTTATAGATTTCTTATATTTATATATATATTTATATAATATAAAAAATATATAAAATAAAATGGCATTTTAATATAATATATAATTATATATATATATTTCATATTTTTATCTAAAATATATTTTTATTATATATGTATATTTATTAGTGCTGATGACTGTCAGAGGAATGAATCCAACAATATTTTATATATATATATATATATAATATTTAAAAAATTAAAAAAATATAATATATAATATATATTATATTTACATATATTAATTTATAGATTTATTATATATATATATATAATATACATATATATAATATATATTATATTTACATATATTAATTTATAGATTTATTATATTTATATATAAATATATATATATATAAATATATAATATAAAATGTCATTTTAATATAATATATTATAGTTATATATATTTTTATTATATATGTATATTTATTAGTGCACTTATTGCATACTTCATATTGAGATGTGGCCTTTTTTAATGCATTCTGCGTATTTTTTTATTATTATGAATCCAACAATATTTTTATTATATATATTTTTGTTATTATATATAAAAAATAAAATATATATTATATTTACATATATATTTATAGATTTATTATATTTAGGTATACATATATAATATAAAATGGCATTTTAATATAATATATAATTATATATATATTTAATTTATTTGATATTTTAATTTAAAATATATATTTTTATTATATATGTATATTTATTCGTGCACTGATTGCATACTTCATATTGAGATGTGGCCTTTTTATTTAATGCATTCTGCATCATTTTTACTATTATGAAAAATCAATGCGATTTTTAGCTGTCAGTCAAAGCAACCCAAAGCAGCAGGCGACAAGCCGGTGTGACTTTACAGTTTATTGTAAATCCAAGACAAAGTGTGATTACATTTCTACACATATACAATATGCATATGTGAGCATACAAACTCTCATTAATAACTGGATTCACCTCGGAGACGAAAAAAAAAAAAGATGAAAAGTTACAGTGAAAAAACGGTTAATAAAGACGACAATGGAAATAATAATAATAAAGTCTTCTATTGGGCCAAGCTGCATATTGTCTGGTATGATCCACGTTAATTCATAATAATAATTGCCATAATTACTTTCCCTTATCATCTAATAAACCACTTTTTTTTCTTTCTACAACAAAAAAAAGTATTAAAAGAAGAGATACACATAATACTACATAAAATAAAAAAAATAATAATAAAAGAAGAATACTGCAGTACATATGAGCATCCAAACAAGGAAGTGAATGAATCTAATTTTTCATATCATAATCATAATCAGGATTGTAGCTTTGGTGGTTCCATTTTTCAACGCCGTGACCTTTTGGCTATAAACCGAGTCCCTAAATTGTAAATAATATCATATTAAATCATATTAGGGGACACAGATTTGAATATATTTTGGTCCTCTTCAGTAGTTATGAACTGAATACACTAGAAGAATAAAGAAATACACTAACTAGGGGGTGTCCAAACTTTTTCCTGCGAGGGCCACATTCTGAAAAATGTGAAAAAATATGCGTAATATTAGTATAAACTTTGCTTTACTTCTATTTTTGCTGTTTTTATGAAATATTTTAACTTTCTTCTTCAATAATTTTCCTACATGTTGTTTTTGTAGTTTTACAACTTTATTTCCATAATAATATAACTATTCCATAACACAATTTTTTAAAAATACTAATTAATAATACTAATATAACCCAAATACTAATTTATTTTCTATGTTTCATATATTATGACACATTTTTTTCTTTAATCTTGCAATTCTGTTCAACTAAAATGACAGGATTTTAATTTTATTTTTTTAATTAATTTTTTTTTTTTATTGTTTTCTTACTCTAAATATTTTCACTTAATTTTACTTAAAGTTTTTTCAAATTTTGGCTGTTAAAAATATATATTTGTACTTTCTCTGTGTAAAATCCCCTACTCAGAATTTTGACTTTATTCCCATAATATTTTGACTTTATTCCCATAATTTTAGAGCTTTTTTTTTTTAGAACATAATTTTCCCAATTATTTTCTTTAATTTTGCAATTCTGTTCAACTAAAATGACAGGATTTTTCCTCATATTTTCACACATTTTTATTGTTTTTGTACTCTTCATATTTTCACTTAATTCTCATAAAATTAAGACATTTTTTTAAAATTTTGCCTGTTAAAAAATTTTTTTTGTGGTATTTTCTGTGTAAATCCTTTCATCATATTTCCGCTTTTTTCTCTTAATATTTCACCATATTTTTTTTCTTCAATTTGTCAGCTTTATGCTACTAAAATGTGAATTTATCTTAATTCTCATAAAAATTTTTTTCATCATATTTCCGTTTTTTCTCTTAATATTTCATAATATTTTTTCCTTCAATTTGTTCTATCTGTTCAACTAAGATGACAGGATTTTTCCTAATATTTTCACACATTTTTATTGTTTAATATTTTCACTTAATTCTCATAAAATGAAGACATTTTTTTCAAATTTTGGCTGCTAAAAATATATTTGTACTTTCTCTGTGTAAATCCTCTTCTAATAATTCTGAGTTTATTCCCATAATATTTAGACTTTATTCCCATAATTTTTGAGCTTTTTTTTAGAACCTAATTTTCCCCAAATTACCATTTTTTTCTTTAATCTTGCAATTCTGTTCAACTAAGATGACAGGATTTTCCCTCATATTTTCATTGTTTTTGTACTCTTTAATATTTTCATCTCATTCTCATAAAATTAAGACATTTTTTTCAAATTTTGGCTGGTGAATAATATATTTGTATTTTTTCTGTGTAAATCCCCTTCTAAGAATTCTGACAAATTATATTTTTTCGTTTTTTTTCTCTTAATATTTCACAATATTTTTTTTCTTCAATTTGTCAGCTTTATGCTACTAAAATGTGAATTTATCTTATTCAATTAAAATATTTTTTCATCATATTTCCGTTTTTTCTCTTAATATTTAATAATATTTTTTCCTTCAATTTGTTCAATCTGTTCAACTAAGATGACAGGATTTTCCCTCATATTTTCATTGTTTTTGTAGTCTTAATATTTTCACTTAATTCTCATAATATTAAGACAATTTTTTAAAATTTTGGCTGTTAAAAATATATATTTGTACTTTTCTGTGTAAATCCTCTTCTAAGAATTCTGACTTTAATCCCATAATATTTTGACTTTATTCCCATAATTTTAGAGCTTTTTTCAGAACCTAATTTTCCCCAAATTACCACTTCATTTTGTTTTTTTTCACATAATATTGTGATTTAGAAAAAAAAAATTATTTAATATCGCAACTAAAATGACATTATTTTTCCCCATAATATTACAAGTTTATGCTTGTAAAATTGCAACCTAAAAAAAAAAATCAAACATTATTCCCATAAAATGACAACTACTCTCATTAAATTGCAACATGCTGATTTTTTTCTTGTTAATTATTTTTAATTTTTAGGATGTGCTACAAATGGCCCCCAGGCAGCACTTTGGACACCCCTGTACTAGACTTTTATTAGATGTTTTTTCATCGAGGGTACAATTGAAAGAATAAATCGGCGTTTTGTCCAATCGAAATGACACATTAAAGCTTTGGAGGTATTGTTGTTGTTATTTGGACAACAGTGCTAGACGGGAATGCTAAGCTAGGCTAATTTTTAACAACACAAAAACACATTTGCACACGCTATTTTTGAAGCACATTTTGGTAATCGTAAGGTCACTCGATCTACATCCATGCTCATTATTTTGGATTTTTCTCTTATACTGAAGATGTCAAATGTCACGTGTTACATTCAGGTTCTGCGGGTTTTCCGTGCGTTTAAAGGTATTGGGCGTTTCTACGATGGATTTCTCCCAAGTCACAACAATCATGGAATTACAGAGTCGAAATGAATGAACTCATTCGGGAAAACGGGATCCAAATTCAATTCACATACGGGTGGTCCTGGGTCCGAGAGGTGTTTGAACGCAACGTGGGCCTGCTCAGTCAATCGCTAAAAACATAACATAGCTTCTTAGTTCACTTGTGGCACTTTGTTATGACTCCCAGTGCGCCAAGGAAAAGGAAAGACAATGATGATTGGATGCTAACAAATACCAGGGGGGTCATGGATTCTGTGCGCTGTTACAATGCTATTTTTTTTCCCATTTTTGCTGTTGTTTTTTTTGTCGTTTTCCAAATGTTTCAACTTTCTTCTTATATAATCGTGATAAAAAAAAATTTGTAATATATTATTCTCATAATACTTGTCTTCACTGCCATAATATCATAACTTTTTCCCCAAACTAATATTCCAAAAATGACTTTTATTTAGTTTTAGTTTTATTTAGTTTGTATGCATAAAATTGTGGCAAATTGCAATAAATTTTTTCTTAATATTTCACAAAAAAATTTTCTTCCAAATGTTTCAACTTTCTTCTTATATAATCGTGATAAATACATTTTTTGTAATATATTATTCTCATAATACTTGTCTTTACTGCCATAATATCATAACTTTTTCCCCAAACTAATATTCCAAAAATGACTTTTATTTTGTTTTAGTTTTATTTAGTTTGTATGCATAAAATTGTGGCAAATTGCAATACATTTTTTCTTAATATTTCACAAAAAAAATTATCTTCCAAATGTTTCAATTTTCTTCTTATATAATCGTGATCATTTTTTTAAATATATTATTCTCATAATACTTGTCTTCACTGCCATAATATCATAACTTTTTCCCCAAACTAATATTCCAAAAATTACTTTTATTTAGTTTTAGTTTTATTTAGTTTGTATGCATAAAATTGTGGCAAATTGCAATAAATTTTTTCTTAATATTTCACAAAAAAAATGTCAGCTTTATGCTACTAAAATGGGAATTATCTTTTTTTTCCATTTTCCAAATGTTTCAACTTTCTTCTTATATAATCTTGATAATTTTTTTTTTGGTAATATGATATGATATTATTCTCATAAAACTTGTCTTCACTGCCATAATATCATAACTCTTTCCCCCCCAAAAAATTATCTTCAAATTGTCAGCTTTATGCATAAAATTGTGGCAAATTGCAATAAATTTTTTCTTAATATTTCACAAAAAATTATCTTCAAATTGTTAGCTTTATGCAACTAAAATGGGAATTATGCTTCTTTTTGTTGCCATTTTGCAATTTTTTTGTAATATGATGATATTATTCTCATAATACTTGTCTTCACTGCCATAATATCATAACTCTTTCCCCAAACTAATATTCCAAAAATGACTTTTATTTTGTTTATGTAGTTTTAGTTTTATTTAGTTTGTATGCATAACATTGTGGCAAATTGCAATATATTTTTTCTTAATATTTCACAAAAAAATTCTCTTCCAAAAGTTTCAAATTTCTTCTTATATAATCGTGATAATTTTTTTTTTGTAATATGATGATATTATTCTCGTAATACTTGTCTTCACTGCCATAATATCATAACTCTTTCCCCAAACTAATATTCAAAAAATGACTTTTATTTAGTTTTAGTTTTATTTAGTTTGTATGCATAAAATTGTGGGAAATTGCAATATTTTTTTTCTTAATATTTCACAAAAAAATTGTCAGCTTTATGCTACTAAAATGGGAATTATCTTTTTTTTCCATTTTCCAAATGTTTCAACTTTCTTCTTATATAATCGTGATTTTTTTTGTAGTATGATATTATTCTCATCATACTTGTCTTCACTGCCATAATATCATAACTCTTCCCCCCAAAAAATTCTCTTAAAATTGTCATCTTTATGCATAAAATTATGGCAAATTGCAATAATTTTTTTCTTAATATTTCACAAAAAAATTATCTTCAAATTGTTAGCTTTATGCTACTAAAATGGGAATTATGCTTTTTTTTTGCAATTTTATTTTGGTAATATGATGATATTATTTTCATAATACTTGTCTTCACTGCCATAATATCATAACTAATATTCCAAAAATAACTTTTATTTTACTTATTTTTAGAGTTTGTATGCATAAAATTTTGGCAAATTGCAATACATCTTAATATTTGTTATATTTTTTTTAAATATTTTTTCTTCTTCTAGGAATTAATGACTTAATTCCTGTAATATTTAGAATTTATTCCCATAATATTACGTTATCCTCATCTTTTTTTCAGTCTATATTTTGTAACATTACTGCAGATTTTGGTTTTATTAAATTATATTTTTTAGAATATGCTGCAAGCAAATAAAAAAAAACATCCACGGGCCACATTTTGAGCACCCGTGTTTCATATTGTAATTACTATTAAATTACTATTAAAGTACATTTGTGTATTTTGTGAGTGATTTGCGTATTAATTTAGCGTTCCGAGGACCACCAGTATGTTTTACTGTATATACTGTATACATACTGTATATTATCATATCCATACCTGCAATTACCAAGCATTTTAATACGCAATCCAGTCAATCCGACCTCTTTGGCGGGACAAAAGCGACAGGAAGGGGGGGGGGGGGGGGGGGGGGGTAAGAACAGCAGTCCAAGTACCAAATCCTAAATTCCCAAAAGCGGTGGAATGTTTCAGTAGTCTGTTTCATGACAATTTCAATGGATCTCCCGACACGGAGCGTCGTAGTAGTATATAGTATATCGTAGTAGTATATCACAATAATGGCATACAAGTACCAGGATGAAATGCTGCTCTGGAGTGCAGAAAAAAAAACAGCCTCCGGCTACACATACAGTGGGGCAAAAAAGTATTTAGTCAGCCACCAATTGTGCAAGTTCTCCCACTTAAAAAGATGAGAGAGGCCTGTAATTTTCATCATAGGTACGCTTCAACTATGAGAGACAAAATGAGAAAAAAAAATCCAGATAATCATATTGTTTGATTTTTAAAGAATTTATTTGCAAATCATGGTGGAAAATAAGTATTTGGTCAAAAACAAAAGTTCATCTCAATACTTTGTGATATACCCTTTGTTGGCAATGACAGAGATCAAACGTTTTCTGTAACTCTTCACAAGATTTTCACACACTGTTGTAGGTATTTTGGCCCATTCCTCCATGCAGATCGCCTCTAGAGCAGTGATGTTTAGGGGCTGTCGCTGGGCAACACGGATTTTCAACTCCCTCCAAAGATTTTCTATGGGGTTGAGATCTGGAGACTGGCTAGGCCACTCCAGGACCTTGAAATGCTTCTTATGAAGCCACTCCTTCGTTGCCCGGGCGGTGTGTTTGGGATCGTTGTCATGCTGAAAGACCCAGCCACGTTTCATCTTCAGTGCCCTTGCTGATGGAAGAAGGTTTTCATTCAGAATCTCACGATACATGGCCCCATTCATTCTCCCATTTACACGGATCAGTTGTCCTGGTCCCTTTGCAGAAAAACAGCCCCAGAGCATGATGTTTCCACCCCCATGCTTCACAGTAGGTGTGGTGTTGTTTGGATGCAACTCAGCATTCTTTCTCCTCCAAACACGACGAGTTGAGTTGATACCAAAAAGTTCTATTTTGGTTTCATCTGACCATATTACATTCTCCCAATCCTCTTCTGGATCATCCAAATGCTCTCTAGCAAACTTCAGACGGGCTTGGACATGTACTGGCTTCAGCAGGGGGACACGTCTGGCACTGCAGGATTTGAGTCCCTGGCGGCGGAGTGTGTTACTTATGGTAGCCTTCGTTAATATGGTCCCAGCTCTCTGCAGGTCTTTCACTAGGTCCCCCCGTGTGGTTCTGGGATTTTTGCTCACCGTTCTTGTTATCATTTTGACCCCACGGGGTGAGATCTTGCGTGGAGCCCCAGATCGAGGGAGATTATCGGTGGTCTTGTAGGTCTTCCATTTTCTCACAATTGCTCCCACAGTTGATTTCTTCACACCAAGCTGCTTAACTATTGCAGATTCAGTCTTCCCAGCCTGGTGCAGGTCTACAATTTTGTTTCTGATGTCCTTTGACAGCTCTTTGGTCTTGGCCATAGTGGAGTTTGGAGTGTGACTGTCTGAGGTTGTGGACAGGTGTCTTTTATACTGATAACCAGTTCAAACAGGTGCCATCAATACAGGTAACGAGTGGAGGACAGAGGAGCTTCTTAAAGAAGAACTTACAGGTCTGTGAGAGCCACAAATCTTGCTTGTTTGTAGGTGACCAAATACTTATTTTCCACCATGATTTGCAAATAAATTCTTTAAAAATCAAACAATGTGATTATCTGGATTTTTTTTTCTCATTTTGTCTCTCATAGTTGAAGCGTACCTATGATGAAAATTACAGGCCTCTCTCATCTTTTTAAGTGGGAGAACTTGCACAATTGGTGGCTGACTAAATACTTTTTTGCCCCACTGTAGTCCATATGGCGGGGGGGTCCAAACTTTTCCCACCGAGGGCCGCAGACTGAAAAATGAAAGATATTTAGTAAACAAATACAGGAAGTAATATCAACAGTAGATGTTTAATATTTTGTCCTGTTTGATTCTGTTGTTGTTATTTTCCTTTTCTATCCCCTCCTGCTCAGGGTTGGCCACTTTAAATTTTACCCTGACAAAGCAAATCTGTTTTGTATGTAAGGGCATTTTATATTTTTATGTAAAATTGTGACTTATATACATTAGAATATGATTTTATTCTCTCAAAATATCTTTTTTTTGCATGAATTTCCCATTTTTTTTCTTGGAAATTTCCTTCTTGTAATGTTCTGACATTTTCCCATAATATTCTAACTCCTAACAACCAAATTTTCCTATATTTTATTTTTATTTTTTTTATTGTTAGCTTTATGCTACTAAAATATGAATTTTCCTTATTCTCATAACATGAGATTTTTTCATATTTCCATTTTTTCTCTTAATATTTCACAAAAAATTCTCTTCAAATTGTCAGCTTTATGCTACTAAAATGTGAATTTTCCTTATTCTCATAAATTGATATTTTTTCATCATATTTCTGTTTTTCTCTTAATATTTCACCCAAAAAAATCTTCAAATTGTCAGCTTTATGCTACTAAAATGTCAATTTTCCTTATTCTCATAAAATATTTTTTCATCATATTTCCGTTTTTTCTCTTAATATTTCACAAAAAATTATCTTCAAATTGTCAGGTTTATGCTACTAAAATGGGAAATTTCCTTGATATTTTTTCATCATATTTCCATTTTTTCTCTTAATATTTCACAATATTTTTTCTTCAATTAGTCAGCTTTATGCTACTAAAATGTGAATTTTCCTTATACTCATACAATGATATTTTTCATCATATTTCTGTTTTTTCCTCTTAATATTTCACCAAAAAAATATCTTCAAATTGTCAGCTTTATGCTACTAAAATGGGAATTTTCCTTGATATTTTTTCATCATATTTCCATTTTTTCTCTTAATATTTCACAATAGTTTTTTTTCTTCAATTTGTCAGCTTTATGCTACTAAAATGGGAATTTTCCTTATTCTCATAAAATATTTTTTCATCATATTTCTGTCGTTTTTTCTCTTAATATTTCACAATCTTTTTTTTCTTCAATTCGTCAGCTTTATGCTACTAAAATGTGAATTTTCCTTATTCTCATAAAATATTTTGTCATCATATTTCCATTACTCTTAATATTTAAATTTTGCTTGTAAAATGACTGCTGATTGTTGCTTTTTTTATTTATTGTTAAATCATTTTTAAAAAATGTACTGCTGGCCAATAATTAAAAAAAAGCCACATGCTGCAAATGGCCCCCGGGCCGCACTTTGGACACCCCTGCCATACAGGGCCCCATTGTGTGTTGGACACACTAAATACTAAAATATCATAGCAGAAATGAGCATGACAAAGAATAAAAACACACATTCTGATAAAACATACACAAGAATTATTGCAACAATCTCTAATAATTATATAAAAAAAACACACAACATGTACTACAGCCATGTGAAAACAATTTTTAAAAAATAAAACCCACTTCAAAGCAAGTACTACGGTGTATACCATAAACAGGGAAGGGAAGAATTTCACTAAACCAGCAGGAATTCCCGATTATTATTAGTATAAGTAAAAGTTAAATAAAGCAGCAAATACAAGCAACAGCCCTACTGGAATCTCGGAAGCTGCTCTTTCCAGGTGTACGCAAGTCAAATGTCTAAACAACATGGCTGCCGCGCCAACCAACTCAGTGTTACTACCAACCTGCTCGGTGCCTCCTCGTTAAGATGGAGCCGCCATTTCTCTCCGACTGACCACAAACCGGCGCTCCTCAACCGCCAAAACCCACTTCCCGTCCATCCTTCCTTACGTCATCACTCTGCGACTGAGTCTCCTCGAGCTCCACAACCCCTGCGCTATCTCTCCCAACGCCACCCCCGCCAACATCGCTTCCTGCCGGGCTACGGAAGCCCGAGAGCGGCCGCTACTATTCGGAAGTTCCTCGGGTAAACAAAAGGAACATAATGACACATTTAGCTGCATATAATGTTCAATTATGTCAGTGTTTGCGGGTCGTCTAAGTTCCTGGTTAGAATATGAATATATTTATTTGTTTTTTTTTATGATTTCTCAACACTTTTTGCAACGCTGTCATAAACAGATTGTAGTCCATGGACGCATTTTTTAAATTAAAATTTAATTTTAAATACTTTAAAACATATTTTCAAAATATGTTTTAAAGTTATGTTTAAAAAAATCAAAATAAGTACATATTCTCTTAGGGTTAGTTATTGAAATATTATTTTATTATACTTTCATTTACCTGTTTCTGCCACTGAAGGAAAAAAATGCTACTAGTAAATAAATAATGTAATTATGATATCAAAAGTAAGTTAAGCATTTTTTTAAATTAAAATTTATTTTGATTTTAAATACTTGAAAACATATTTTCAAAATATTTTTTAAAGTTATGTTTAAAAAAGAAATAATTCAAAATAAGTACATATTCTCTTAGGGTTAGGCTAAAGTTAGTCCAAAATTATTGAAATATTATTTTATTTGATTTTAAATACTTTAAAACATATTTTCAAAATATTTTTTAAAGTAATGTTTAAAAAAAATTGTCATACATATGTGATATTGGTATCAGATTTTTTTTATATATGGGAAAACTAAATTCCGACTTCTTATTAAGGAGCTCTGACATTAAACATCCTTAATATTTATCTTGGAATATGAAGCATCCTCAATATTTATCCCGGAATATGGAATATCCTGGAATATTTGGGTTGAAACAGGTGAAAAAAAAATTCCGACTTCCTATTAAGAAGCTCTGACATTAAACATCCTTAATATTTATCTTGGAATATGAAGCATTCTCAATATTTATCCCGGAATATGGAATATCCTGGAATATTTGGGTTGAAAAAGGTGAAAAAAAATTCCGACTTCCTATCAAGGAGCTCTGACATTAAACATCCTTAATATTTATCTTGGAATATGAAGCATCCTCAATATTTATCCCGGAATATGGAATATCCTGGAATATTTGGTTTGAAACAGGTGGAAAAAAAATTCCGACTTCCTATCAAGGAGCTCTGACATTAAACATCCTTAATATTTATCTTGGAATATGAAGCATCCTCAATATTTATCCCGGAATATGGAATATCCTGGAATATTTGGGTTGAAACAGGTGGGGGGAAAAAAATCCGACTTCCTATCAAGGAGCTCTGACATTAAACATCCTTAATATTTATCTTGGAATATGAAGCATTCTCAATATTTATCCCGGAATATGGAATATCCTGGAATATTTGGGTTGAAACAGGAGTTCAGAACATCCAAATAACATTTAGTGAAAAAAAAAATTCCGACTTCCTATCAAGGAGCTCTGACATTAAACATCCTTAATATTTATCTTGGAATATGAAACATCTTCAATATTTATCCCGGAATATGGATTATTCTGGAATATTTGGGTTGAAACAGGAGTTCAGAACATCCAAATAACATTTAGTGAAAAAAAAAAATTCCGACTTCCTATCAAGGAGCTCTGACATTAAACATCCTTAATATTTATCTTGGAATATGAAGCATCCTCAATATTTATCCCGGAATATGGAATATCCTGGAATATTTGGGTTGAAACAGGTGAGAAAAAAAATTCCAACTTCCTATTAAGGAGCTCTGACATTAAACATCCTTAATATTTATCTTGGAATATGAAGCATCCTCAATATTTATCCCGGAATATGGAATATCCTGGAATATTTGGGTTGAAACAGGTGGGAAAAAAATTCCGACTTCCTATTAAGGAGCTCTGACATTAAACATCCTTAATATTTATCTTGGAATATGAAGCATCCTCAATATTTATCCCGGAATATGGAATATCCTGGAATATCCTGGAATATTTGGGTTGAAACAGGTGAAAAAAAAATTCCGACTTCCTATCAAGGAGCTCTGACATTAAACATCCTTAATATTTATCTTGGAATATGAAGCATCCTCAATATCTATCCCGGAATATGGAATATCCTGGAATATTTGGGTTGAAACAGGTGGAAAAAAAATTCCGACTTCCTATTAAGGAGCTCTGACATTAATATTTATCTTGGAATATGAAGCATTCTCAATATTTATCCCGGAATATGGAATATCCTGGAATATTTGGGTTGAAACAGGAGTTCAGAACATCCAAATAACATTTAGTGAAAAAAAAAAATTCCGACTTCCTATTAAGGAGCTCTGACATGAAGCATCCTGAATTCGACTGCACCAAGTTACACCTGGAAGAGCGCTACCTTATCCCGTATCCCGCATCCCGTATCCCGTCATTAGCCTGTCAAATCCGAACACTCCGATGTGTTGTGTGACTTTGGGAATAAACTGTTACGTCATCTGTAAGGCACTACGAGGGAACGAAACCTAAAAATGGTGGACAACACACACACACACACACATAATCACATTATACATGCTTATGTTATCATAACCAGTTTGTGCAATCACATTAAAAATAACAAATCAATCTATTGGTATCAGGGAAAAAAACAATTCCGGGGAGATTCCGAAAAAAAAACTGACCGATGCAGCCTGCTACATTCTACCAATGACGCTATCGCTAAAACCGAAATATCGAGAAAACATAAAAGAAAAAAAATCTATAAATACATTAGAAAAGTTTCTTGTCTTTTGTTGGTTATATTCCCGGGAGCAACTCCAAGAATTCGGAGTGAAGTTGGAGTTGCTTTCTTTTTTTTCCTCCCGACACCGGAAAAACGTGGAAATATTAAGACAGTTCAAGGCCATCGATATTTTGTTATCTTTGAAGAGCAGCAGGGTTTTTCCGTATTTCACCTTTATCCAATCATTTTTGGGATTCCCAACTTCCATCCCGACCCCCCCCCCCCCCCCCCATTCCGTAGTCAAGACGGGCCGATAAAAAAACTGGCCCTTTTTAGCGAAAAAAAAAAATCGAAATAATCGAGCTGTCAATCTTGTTTCTTCTTCCTTCTGTCATGTCTTCAAGTTAAGGGGATGAGGTGGAGGCGGGGCTAAGTGGGATCAAGCCCCGCCCCTTCCAGTGTCTCGTCTAGAGGTAAGGGTACTGGTTGACCTTGGTGGGGCTCAGCGGGTATCCAGTGTAGACGGCGGACGCCGGCGAAGCGCTGATGTAGGCCTGGTGGGCAAACTGGGTCTGGTACTGGTTGTGGTGGAGGGTCGGGGAAGGAAGCACGCGGTGGCCCACGCTGACCGGAACCGGGTGGTAGCCCCCATGCTGGACCGCGTGGCGTGCCGAGCCCTGCGACGCCACCAGGTGAGCTACGGTGCCCGTGGAACCCAACGCGGCGGGGGCGGTGTAGGTGTAGAGGTGGGGCTGGCTGGGGAGGTGCGGGGCTGCCAGGTGGGGGTGCACGGCGCCCGTGTGGGAGGGGCTGTTGTGGTGGAAGGAGTATGGAGCCTGAGCAGACATGGTGGGGGTGATGTAGGCCTGCTGGCGGCGGTGAGCTCCGTTTCGTTCTGCTACCATGTGCTGCTGGGCCTGGAGGACGACGGGAGGGAGATCATATTAGGGCAACGGAGAGATGCGTTCAAGGACATCATGGTTATTTCACTTTAATGCTTCTTTGTAAGAAATAGCTTACGTCACTTTTTGAAGGATGAAAAAAGGATGAAGGATGGATGGATGGATGGAAGGAAGGAAGGACAGAAGGACAGAAGGAAGGAAGGAAGGAAGGATGGACGGATGGAAGGAAGGAAGGGAGGACAGAAGGAAGGAAGGAAGGAAGGAAGGAAGGATGGATGGATGGATGGAAGGAAGGAAGGAAGGAAGGAAGGAAGGAAGAAAGGAAGGATGGAAGGAAGGAAAAATGGAAGGAAGGAAGGAAGGAAGGAAGGAAGGATGGATGGATAGAAGGAAGGAAGGACAGAAGGACAGAAGGAAGGAAGGAAGGAAGGATGGACGGATGGAAGGAAGGAAGGGAGGACAGAAGGAAGGAAGGAAGGAAGGAAGGAAGGATGGATGGATGGATGGAAGGAAGGAAGGAAGGAAGGAAGGAAGAAAGGAAGGATGGAAGGAAGGAAAAATGGAAGGAAGGAAGGAAGGAAGGAAGGAAGGAAGGATGGATGGATAGAAGGAAGGAAGGAAGGAAGGCAGGAAGGAAGGAAGGAAGGAAGGATGGATGGATGGAAGGAAGGAAGGAAGGAAGGATGGAAGGAAGGAAGGAAGGATGGAAGGAAGGAAAGATGCATGGATGGATGGAAGGAAGGAAGGAGGGAAGGATGGATAGATGGATGGAAGGATGGGAGGATGGATGGAAGGAAGGAAGGAAGGAAGGAAGGAAGGAAGGAAGGAAGGATGGATGGATGGATGGAAGGAAGGATGGAAGAAAGGAAGGAAGGATGGAAGGAAGGAAATATGGAAGGATGGAAGGAAGGATGGAAGGGTGGAAGGAAGGAAGGAAGGAAGGAAGGATGGATGGATGGAAGGAAGGAAGAAGGGAAGGATGGATAGATGGGTGGAAGGATGGATGGAAGGAAGGAAGGAAGGAAGGAAGGAAGGAAGGAAGGATGGATGGAAGGAAGGATGGATAGATGGAAGGATGGGTGGGTGGATGGATGGAAGGAAGGAAGGAAGGAAGGAAGGATGGATGGAAGGATGGAAGGAAGGAAGGAAGGAAGGAAGGAAGGAAGGATGAATGGATGGAAGGAAGGAAGGAAGGAAGGAAGGAAGGAAGGATGGATGGATGGAAGGATGGATGGAAGGAAGGTAGGAAGGATGGATGGAAGGATTGATGGAAGGAAGGAAGGAAGGATGGATGGAAGGAAGGCAGGAAGGAAGGCAGGAAGGAAGGAAGGAAGGCAGGATGAATGGATGGAAGGATGGAAGGAAGGAAGGAAGGAAGGAAGGAAGGATGGATGGAGAAAGGAAGGAAGGAAGGAAGGTAGGAAGGATGGATGGAAGGATTGATGGAAGGAAGGAAGGAAGGAAGGAAGGAAGGATGGAAGGAAGGAAGGAAGGAAGGAAGGAAGGATGGATGGATGGAAGGAAGGAAGGATGAATGGAAGGAAGGATGGAAGGAAGGATGAATGGATGGATGGAAGGAAGGAAGGAAGAAAGGATGGAAGGAAGGAAGGAAGGAAGGAAGGATGGATTGAAGGAAGGATGGAAGAAAGGAAGGGTGGATGGAAGGATGGATGGAAGGAAGGAAGGATGGATGGAAGGATGGATGATGGAAGGAAGGATGTATGGAAGGAAGAAAGGATGGAAGGAAGGATGGAAGGAAGGAAGGAAGGAAGGAAGGAAGGAAGGAAGGAAGGAATGGAAGGAAAGATGGAAGCATGGATGGATGGATGGAAGGAAGGATGATGGAAGGTTGGAAGGAACGATGGATGGATGGATGGGAGGGATGGAGGGAGGGAGGGTGGAAGGGAGGAAGGGAGGGAGGGAGGGAGGGAGGATGGATGGATGGATGGATGGAAGGAAGGAAGGATGGATGGATGGAGGAATGAATGGATGGATGGAAGGAAGGAAGGAAGGAAGGAAGGACGGATGGAAGAATGGATGGAAGGAAGGAAGGAAGGAAGGAAGGAAGGAAGGATGGATGGATGGATAGATAGACAGACAGACAGGTCCTGGGGTCCCCCACGGGGTGGAACTCAGTCCCTGAATGATTACTTTAAAATGCTAAATCATCATAAATCATCATGTCAAGGGTGCTCCCAAGTGGTATTCCGATGTTTTCATTCCGGATGGCCATCCAGTGTAAACATTGCGTTTAGTCTGCGTTTATTTCGGTCACCTGGCTGAGATTAAGAGGCTGCTGCTGAAGGCTGTGCGGCCCTGAGCGCTGATGTCGGTAGGATGCGGCCACGCCCCCTGGGATGTGATTATTGCCCGAGACCGCTCCATTGGAGGATTTCAACTTGTAGGCGGAATTCTGATGATTCATTGCATCTACCAAAAAAAAAGGGGGGGGGTATTCATTCAAATATTCTACACACGTCGTCACGTTGTTCGTTTTTTACCTGGCATCAAACGTTCACACTCGTTCACGACTTCGCTGGTCTGGGATTTGAGCGGTGGGATGATGATGGTGCGCGGGTTCCCGTTGTTGGAATTATCCAAGATGGTGGTCTTGGTGTCGTAGCTGCTGCTGTTGTTGTTGTTGTTGTTGTTGGCGGGTCTGGACTCCACAGTGTAAGGACTGTTGTTAATGGAACAGTCCGTGTCGGGGGAGTCGTGGACCGTCACGCAGCTGATTACGTTCTTCCTTGGCTTCGACGAGGAGCTGGAGAAACGACACAGGCACAAGGACGCTCATAACAGGCGGACATTATACTGCGATATTGTAGTACATATGCTAAAAACTACAAGAAAAATATACACCCCCCCCCCCCCCGGCTTGGTGGTATCAGCGATACCAAGTGTCTCATTTGGGGATGCTCCGATTTCGATTATTCACGATCAAGATCATCCAACGACTAATATTGGCATATGTTTGTATATTTGTATGTTGTGTTGACTTTATTCCCTTAGTATTTTCACTTGATTCCCGTAATATTCCAACGTTTTTCTCAACAAAATTTTCCGGAAATTACAACTTTATTGTAGCTATAAAGGATCGAGATCAGCCAACGCCAAATATTGGTATATATTTGTATATTTGTACATTTGTATGTTGTGTTGACTTTATTCCCTTTGTATTTTTCACTGAATTCCCATAATATTCCAACATTTTCCTCAACCAAATTTTCCAGAAATTACAACTTTATTGTAGCTATAAAGGATCGAGATCAGCCAACGCCAAATATTGGTATATATTTGTATATTTGTATGTTGTGTTGACTTTATTCCCTTTGTATTTTTCACTGAATTCCCATAATATTCCAACATTTTCCTCAACCAAATTTTCCAGAAATTACAACTTTATTGTACGTATAAAGGATCGAGATCAGCCAACGCCAAATATTGGTATATATTTGTATATTTGTATATTGTGTTGACTTTATTCCCTTCATATTTTCACTTGATTCCCATAATATCCCAACGTTTTCCTCAACCAAATTTTCCAGAAATTACACCTTTATTGTAGCTATAAAGGATCGAGATCAGCCAACGCCAAATATTGGTATATATTTGTATATTTGTATGTTGTGTTGACTTTATTCCCTTTGTATTTTCACTTGATTCCCACATTATTCCAACATTTTCCTCAACCATATTTTCCAGAAATTACAACTTTATTGTATTTGGTTTGTTTCTCACAATATAACAACTTTTCGATTATCCATGATCGAGATCAGCCAACGCCTAATATTTGTATATATTGGTATATATTTGTATATTTGTATATTGTGTTGACTTTATTCCCTTTGTATTTTTCACTTGATTCCCATAATATTCCAACATATTTTTTTCTTTAATATTTCAACTCTGTGCTACGAAAATGACATAATTTTTCGATTATTCACAATCGAGATCAGCCAACGCCTAATATTGGTATATATTTGTATATTTGTATGTTGTGTTGACTTTATTCCCTTAGTATTTTCACTTGATTCCCATAATATTCCAATATTTTCCTCAACCAAAATTTCCAGAAATTACAACTTTATTTTATTTGGTTTGTTTCTCACAATATAACAACTTTTCGATTATCCATGATCGAGATCAGCCAATGCCTAATATTGGTATATATTTGTATATTTGTATATTTGTGTTGACTTTATTCCCTTTGTGTTTTCACTTAATTCCCATAATATTCCAATATTTTTCTCAAACAAAATTTCCAGAAATTACAACTTTATTTTATTTGGTTTATTTCTCATAATATAACGACTTTTTAAAAATAAATTTTTTTTTATTAATAATTTTTCCGTTATTTTTGACAAATGTATTTTCCAACTATTGCTACTTTTTTCTTCATTATTCCCATTAGTTTTGCTACTAAAATGACATAATTTTTGAATTATCCACGATCAAGATCAGCCAAGGCTTAATATTGGTATATATTTGTATATTTGTATGTTGTGTTGACTTTATTCCCTTCGTATTTTTCACTCAATTCCCATAATATTCCAATGTTTTTCTCAACCAAATTTTCCAGAAATTACAACTTTATTTTATTTGGTTTATTTCTCATAATATAACGACTTTTTAAAAATTACATTTTTTTCTTTAATATTTCAACTCTGTGCTATAAAAACGACATAATTTTTCCTTCTAATATTACGACTTTATTCTTGAAAAATTGCAAATTTTATGCTTTTTGATTTCCATTTTTGCTGTTATTTTTGACAAATGTATTTTCCAACTAATATTTCAACTCTGTGCTAATAAAATGATATAATTTTTTTTTATTATCCACAATCGAGATCGGCCAACGCCTAATATTGGTATATATTTGTATATTTGTATGTTGTGTTGACTTTATTCCCTTCGTATTTTTCACTCGATTCCCATAATATTCCAATGTTTTTCTCAACCAAATTGTCCAGAAATTACAACTTTATTTTATTTGGTTTATTTCTCATAATATAACGACTTTTTAAAATTATGTATTTTTTCTTTAATATTTCAAC